>NC_056737.1:1070799893-1071007393 GCF_019279795.1 Protopterus annectens
AAATAATTTTGATAGCAAATTTTGGAAATTTACTGAAGAAAAAAGTAAAAGAACTATTGGAAAGAAAAAAATTATATTAAAATCTGTTAGTCTATCTTCAAGTATATATTGGAACATTTTCACTTGGAAATATATTCACAGATGTTTTATCACTCCTTTCAAACTATCTAAATTTTGTAAATCTGATAAAGCTAAATGTTGGAGATGTGGTAAAATTATCACGGCTGATTGGATTCATATCTTTAAGGATTGTGAGAAAATTATAAATATTGGAAAAATGTAGATGGACAGATAAATGTGAACTTACTACAGCAACAACATTAATGAATGTTCCAATACCATCTATTATCAGCAGCAATCAATATTGTATGTTATGGGTGCTTCTAGCTGTTGCTATAAAAATAACTACTAGAAGTTAGAAATCTGATTTAATTCATTTATTCAAATATTGTTTGGATTCAACCAGTATTTTATGCATTAATGAGAAAGAAGTAAAGAAATTATTAGCTGAAAATAAAATCGTAAAACTTTCTTGATGGGACAAAATGAAGATGTTACTGAAATGAAAACCAATGATAATGATTTGTATTTAAATTAGTTGAAAGACATCTGCTGTTAAATGTAACAATTGTACATCATTTATTCCGTGTGTGTGTGTGTGTGTGTGTGTGTGCGTGTGTGTGTGTGTGTGTGTGTGTGTGTGTCTGTGTGTGTATCTTGTAAGTATGTTAAATAAATAAAATTATTTGGAAAAAAGTAATATGTGTTAACAAATTAGATGGTGTCATTTGCTAAAAGAAATGGTAGGAAATGGATTCTAAAGTTACAGACTCTTCTGATAATGTAGATAACTGAGAAAGTCGAATTGCAAACAAATATTTATGATATAAAACTGCGTTTAAAAGGTTGTCGTGGTATGCATATAAAGAATCACTGCACTGAGATGTTGAACAAAGTTGATCCAGCATCGGCATACTTACTAAGCTGTAGCTCATTGTTTTATCTGTTGATAAAGTTTTTTTGTTGGCGAGTCTTCTATGTCGTTAAAGGTGTACACACTTTGTCAACCATACGATGGATGAAGCAGTACAGACTAGATACTTATTTGAGCAGGCCCGACTTCTCAAACTGTAAGCATGAAAACAAACAGATTGAGAATCAAATTACTGCCTTCTGAAAGTATCAAAGGGAAGTGCTTGCTATGGTAACCATTTGAAATCTCGGGACCCACTAAATCACACGCCGAAATATGGAGAGTGAACAGCCAAATAATGGATTTGTATATACCAAGTTCAAGATGCCATTCTCAGAATACTCCCTTTTCTCTCAGGTATGGCAATCTCAGAGTTAGTATATATAAGTTCAAGGGTATGGTGGATTCAGGGGGGCAAGCTCTTCTCCCATGTTTTTGGTCTTTTTCAACTTGTCAGAATTTTGACTGTTAACATTTCAATAGGAAACCACTTGCAAGACACAGTATATGTTTAAATGGAAGTACTGATAACAATGGGGTCACACATGGGCACTTGGTCAGACCTAGAAAAGCAATATAGACGGCATTATGTACAGTTATATATACACAGATTATTAAACAAGTCTTTGTACTAAAGAAAGTTATACCTTTGAAAAATATAACATCAATATGTTATACAGTATATTGTAATAAGAATGTCACAGAAGTAAATGTGATGAGCATTTGGGGGAAAAAAGTATGAAGAAATGAGATTTTGAGAGCAGATAGTAAAAAGAGATTGAAGCTATAAAAATATGGGTTACTGCACTCAAAACAGCTTGCATTTATACAGAATTAATATTACAGTTCAAGGAAGATCTGTGGAAGTCATACAGCAATTTTGTTAAACAGCAAATAACTGAGGTCAGAACAAAAACAGCAGAGCAGTATTAGATATAAAAAGGCAATGCAGTATACAGGTGGAAATAGCATGGAGTGAACCTCTAAAAGAGATTACAGATGATGAGTAGTCAGAAATATATCTTAATTCCACATATACAATTAAATGGAGAACATTTAGAATTTTTCTGGACGGAATTGCTTGCACAAATATTTATTTATACCTACGAGGCTTGAACAAATGTTCCTCCAGACAATACACATCTGTTAGAGATGTAATGGTTTGATTCTTGAAATGCATGGAGTTGCTTCAGTACAAAAACTAACTGAATAATATATCAAGTCTTATACTGAAGCTCAGTACAGAGATGCTTTTGTTTAATTGGTGTAAAATAATGTGCACTGAAGAAGTGAAAATGTTACTAACTTTAATCTTGATAATCGCCAAGAAAATGGAAAACCAAAGACTAACAGTAAAAACAAGTGAAAGACATGACGACAGAAATTAAAAACACGGAACTGAGAACTATTATAAATCAGAAACAGAACTCCAAAGTAAAAGCCTGGGCTATATGGAATGCTGTA
Organism: Protopterus annectens; assembly: GCF_019279795.1. Taxonomy (NCBI): domain Eukaryota; kingdom Metazoa; phylum Chordata; order Ceratodontiformes; family Protopteridae; genus Protopterus; species Protopterus annectens. The sequence continues at coordinate 1,070,802,331 of NC_056737.1, forward strand.
ACAAAAGCTGAGTTTGAAAAAGACAATGACATTGAACAAAGTACCTAAAATGAAGCAAGACTTAAATATAAGGTATGGAGTCGCTGATCCAATTGTTGAGATTTGGAATATAGTGAGAATAAAATATAAGATCACTAAATAGTTCCTGATCTTGCTGTAAATAGTTAACTTGTCTATTTAACAATTTTTGTTTAAGCAATGTTAAATCAAACATAGGATTGAGACTGCATAGAATAGCTGATTGTGATATTGAATTTACATGCTTAACTATGGCAAGTTATTCATAACAAAATGGAAGCACAGTCTGTCTGACATGAGGCTAGCTTGTCAGTATTGTACAAGTATACAATTTTAATTACAACTGTAATCACCTATTAGTGCAAAAATAACAAGTGCACTATCCATGGCGATTGCATAGTATGAATTACTGAAAAGCATTTGATTAGCTTAAAAAACAGAAGTACATGCCATTTTGATGTGTAACATTCATTCATCAGCCAGATTTGGGATAGTAAAGATAAGGATCATGGAATGAAATCTGTGTGTGTGTGTGTGTGTGTGTGTGGGGGGGGGGGGGGTGCATTTAAAATTTCAACTTATGTCCAGTGGTAATACCCGATAAGATGAATTTGCTAAATGCAACATTGAAAGAGAATTTACATTTGATTTACGGCTGTATTTTTTAAAAGACCTTTATTAAAATATCACTTAAGACATAGGCACACATACAATTAACAGAAAAGAAAACAAACTACTGCAACATTTTTTCAATTTGCCCAGATTATACCTGATTTCCTCCTTTATAACAACTGTCTTTCAATCAAACATTACATAAACCACAAAATTCCTGTCTTGCATAAAACCTCATTCCTCTCCTCCTGAACATTATTTTTAGTAAAATTCCATTTATCTCTAACCAATTTGCTCCTTGCCTTTTCTAAAGATCCCTCTTCCACTCCGTTTATCTCCTTTGCAATATTCAATACAATGGTGTTAAGTAGTTGCCTCTTTCTTCCCCATCACACCTCCAACATCTGCTATCTACCAGAGGAAAAATTCTTTGAGGTCTGTTTGAGGTACAAAAATACCTATGCAAACACTTCAAAGCAAAAATCCCAAATCTTCCGGATATCCTCCCATTGTTCCCTTGTCTCAGTCTTTTTTAACCTCTTCTGATTGACTCATATTTATCATGCTATCCCCTTTTTAACAGCAGCTTCTGTTCTAGATTTGACTAAAAACTAACAGAGCAGGATTCTCCTATCCATTCTCTTTACCTATACTCTGATATCAATCCCCAATAGGGAAGGTAGTCTCTAAGATGCAGTCCAAACTTCTACTTGGCCTCATCCCACTCTATTACCATTCCCTCTCTAGTTATTTCCTCCCAATAGCTTGGTTCCTTTGACAGTTTTCTCCAGTAAATTCCAGCCCCCTGCTGCCTTTTTCTGTACCCCTACTTGCAGTAATTCCTACTGGCAAAATCTCTTCTACATTCATGTGTTGGCTTAGTTCTTAAATACTTTCTTGTAACTTTATGAATATTCTGCATGGTGGTTATTATTATTCTTATTGATCTGCATCCAAAGTCCTACTTATTTCTTGACCGCCCCACCTCCGGTTTCATGACATAATCCCTTTCCACTTTGAATTACAACCTGAATTACAACCTTCTGCTTCTGTTACAGATATGAGCCTTAACTGTGTAGCTCTAAAATACCCCATCACATCAGGCAATCCTAAACCACTTTGTTCAGTTAGGAGGAGCAAGCTAACCTAACTTAACTCTTGCTCTCTTTCCCTCCCAGATAAATTCTTTCAATACTATATTATTGTCCAAAACTGTTCCTCTGGTGGATAAAAAATATACCTCACCTATACATAAAACTAAAGAGAATAAAACATTTTCACTACTTGTACATTACTATTCCATGTTCTTAAACAAGAGCTAACACTTTCTCAGTTTTTGTATTATCTTTTGTTTAGTTTCTTTTGACATAGCATTAACTGCCATACCATAAGCTTTTTTAAGGCATACTGCTAAATATTTCATCTTACCATGTCCCCCTAAATATGGGTATTGCTGAACCAAGTGATGAATGGGTGCATCATTTATGTCTATAGCCTTTGTCTTATCTTCATTAATTTTACATCCTGGAAAGACTTCAAACTGACTCAAAATGTTCCACAACATTGAGATGTCCCTTTCAGAAATTATCAAGAAAAAACTAATATCCTCTGCAAATAAATCCAGCTTATCTTAATTACCACACTGATTATAACTTTGAATTTTTGAGTCCTTTATTTTCTGTGGCAGTGGTTCCAAATATAAAGCAAATAAAGGGAAAAGAGGACACCATGCCTTGTACCACTATTCAAATATAGCTTACTGGAGTGAAACCCTAACACTTTAGCTGTTGCCTTCTACCTTTCATATATCCTCCAGATTTATATTATTGTATCAGGGAATGCAAATGCTTCTATTGCCCTACTCATAAAATCCCAGCTTACTCTATCAAATGCCTTCTCTGCATCAAGACCCACCAGCATTGATATTTTATTACATTCTGCTTCCTTCTGGATCACCACTGGTTTATTAATGTTTGCCTCCCTTTCACAAAACCACACTGATCCATATCTATTAATTTTGGCATCATGCTTGCTATATTTTGGCTAGTATAGATATAAACACTTTATAATCATGGATAAAAATGAAATGCGTCTCTATAAGGCTGGGTCTGACAGGCATTTACCCTTTTGGGATAATACATCCACCACAGTTTTCTTCCAAGATTCAGTTGCTTTGTGCTTCCCTTCTTTTAAAATAGTATTACATTTTCCACATCTTTACCACCATCTTCCCTCCAAACGTCCACAGGAATGCCATCAATTCCTACAGACTGATTACATCACCATTTTTAGCTCATATCTTCCTATCTTAACAATAAGTTGTCGACCCTCATCTTCGTTTAACCTTGGCATAATTAAGTCATCTAACAACATTACCATTTGTGCTCTTCCTTGGTTTCCACAATCCTCTGCATTATATAAATCTTCATAAAATTTCAAAAAAATCTCTCTAATACCACTATATGATCTCTGGTCATTTCTCGTGTCCCTAAGTTTGGAGAGAACCCTTTCAACGTTCTGTTTCTTAAGTCACTGTGCTGAACGTCTTTGTGCTCTGGAGTTATCCAAGAAGAGCTGCTCAATAGCAATCTTTTTAAACTCATGCACATTATCCAAATACTCCCTTATTTTGTCTTTAACACTCTGTAGTTGCTCCTCTTCTTACTCTGGGCAAGTCCCCTTATTGTGCAATATTTTAATCTTTGTCAGCCCCTCTAAATACTTTCTATAATTCTTAATCATATATCTTTCTTTTTAATTTCTACATATTTTTAAACTGCATTTCAATTTATCCCAATCACTAGCTATTGGTTCTGAAGAAATGTCTATCTTCCCTAAAAGCGCTAGAAAATTTTCCACTATCCCTTCCTTAAATTCCTCTATCAGAGCTTAATCTGAAATAGCTACTGGATGTGTATCAAATCATTCAATTAAATCCACATGGTCTTGTGAAATATAATTTCTATGCAGTGTAGCCCAATTACTGTACATTTGAGAATAATATATAAATTCTGTCAGCTTTCCTACTACTGAATTCATGTCTTCCATACCAAATATTTTCATAAATTTCTTGAGAAATGATCCCCATCTAAAGGTAATATTCTCTGCTGAAATCTGATTTCTCCCAAAATTTTAAGTTCTATAAAAGCAGTTTTGGTGGAATATAGACACGACAGCAAAATCCTATTCCCTTGCCAATATCCCCTTACTATCACAAATCTACAAGTATTTTCTTCTTTCTCCTCTTCTATAACTATTGGAACTTTTCTAGCAATCAGTATTCTTACTGCTTCTCTTTCTCTTTGACTCTGACATTCTACTGAATACTCTTCCTGAAATCCTTTCTTTGTCAAATTCACATGTGCATTTCTTTCCAAATGCATCGCCTGCAGCACTGCTACTTGGACTCCATGTTTCTTAATATAATTAAATACTCTTTCCTTTCTGTCTATTCCTGTGAGGCCATTTACACTCCAAGATATTATCGATAGAGTAGTCATAATAAAAATCTGTTGTTCAAAGTTATTACACACAACAGTTTTTGAATGTGTATTTCCAACTTTTGTCTTGCATGCACAAACTAATGACTGGCAGAGTTATCTTTTATAGTTTTTGTCATCTGGATTTGAATCTATGTCACATTTCTCAAGACTTTGCTTTAATGAAAACCCTCAAACAAAAAGTAAAATACATTTTCATAACACCCCAAACTCATATCAACTTAGAATAGATACACAAAATAATATATTCATTTTCAACAAATTAAATTTAACCTTTTAGGTAAGAGCAATCATCACAAATCAACAGATGCACCCAGGTCTATATTGGATGCTCGAACTTTCAAAAGTTCAAGTGTCATATGGTTGACACCATATGATCGAACTTTTGAAAAGTTTGAATGTTTTAACAGAGATCTCCATATGGTGTGGAATGGGAAGATTTCCCTTTTCTGCACTGTAGTGCGATCTCAGAGTTAGTATATTTAAAGAGCAGGGGGTGGGGGGGATGCTTGCAACTGCAGACAAATTGTCTCCATGTATAAGTAGTCAGCAATGAAAAAAAAAAATCAGAAACAGCTTGCAGATGCATGAAGTTATCTGTACATTTCACTCAAAATAAAATGTACAACCTTCCCCAGGTTAACCTCCTTCAGCAGCAGAATCCTTGGCTTATACTAAGAACATTTGCTAATAGAAATCAAACAAGCTAACGTTGTTGCAGATGCAAGAAGCTTAACATTTTCAAGATCTATTTCATTTAATCGAATTACCAGTTTGTTGAAAGCCAGTACATCGAGATGACTTCGTTAAAATGCCAGTTTATCAACAGATGAGTTCATCGCATTTCACTTTGTTGAATTTAACGTTCCACCAGCAGTCCACCATTTCAGAAAATGTCACACAGGGATTACAAGTGATTGTATAAAAGATCTGCATTGGGCAACATGGTAACACCTGACACAGCTGATATAGCTCAGCTCGTGTCCAGCTCTTGGGGGGAATATATAAAAGTACAACAGCCCAATGAGGTAGACACCTTAATCATTGACAATTATATTTATAATTTAGACAGATATGCCAAAAACAAAAAAAATACTGATGTTGTAGACTAAAGTCAAGGGATAGATGTAAAGGTAGGACAATCACTGTGGTGTAGACGGTGAAGAAGGTACAGTTGTGTACACTTACCATAAATGTAGATTTTCGAGTGTATTCAGTGTTGCAGTCCTGACTTGTGGGATTTCCTGCCATGAAAGCCCTTGGTCGGCCTAACTACTGGAGAAATTCTTTCCTCCTCCTCATGGCTGGCGGATGCCCTAACCAATGTCAGTATACTTGGGTGTATAGGGAGCTAGCTTACGTCATGAAATCAGTTTTTTCTTATCCTCTACCAGAAGGAGCTCCAAGTGAGCAGTAGGGAACTGTGGAAGAGAACCCCTACAGGAAGAAAGGCTAAGAAGGGTTCCCTTGTCTTAAAAAGAAATTATAAGTAGACTACCTAGTAGGCTAAGGGGAAGGAGAGAGGGAAAGAAGGACCATAACAGTGAATACACTCGAACATCTACATTTATAGTAAGTTTACACAACTGTATTATGTTCTTTGTGTTTCACTGTTGCAGTCCTGACTTGTGGGAAGATTCCCAAGGCCAAAAAAAAGGGTAGAAGGAGAATAGAGAGAGGAGAAGATGTCCTGCAAGATGACAGTGCAGAATCCTGTTCTGGACCAAGAAAAGGCTGCCAAGTGGTAATGTTTGAAGGTATGCACAGATGACCAGGTGGAAGTTTCCAGGATGTCTTTAGTAGGGACTCCTTTCAAGAAGGCAGCAGAGGTTGCAGTATCCCTAGTGGAGTGTGACCTGATAGCCTCAGGTGATTACTTGCCATGATGGGTATAACAGAAAGAGATACAGTGGGGAATGCATTTTGAGATAGTCTGTTTAAAAACAAAACTGGCTTTCCCTGACAGCCAGAGGCAAAGGTCACAAAGGGCTGGTCAGATTTTCTCAAGGCTCTTGTTTTGTCAAGACAGTAGTGGAGCTGCCTATGCACATTCAAGGAATTAAGTATTATTTCCCCTTTATTTTGGGGGGGTTAGGAAAGAAAGTGGGAAGTTGAATGGCTTGAATTAGAGAAGTGTCAGTGACCACCTTGAGCATTAAGGAAGGGTTAGTTCCAAGGGAAACCCTGTCTGGGTGGAAGATTAGGAATGGTTCCACTGTCACAAGAGCCTGCAGTACAGAAACCCTTCTAGAAGAGGTGATAGCCAGCAGCAGGGCAGTTTTCCAAGTTAGAAACTTCAGTTGGACAGACACTACAGGTTTGAAAGGAGGCAATATCAACTTCTCCAGAACAAAGTTAAGGTCCCATGGAGGGGTAGGTTGCCTCATGGGTGGTCTGATGTAAATCACTCCCTATGAAATTGTCTTAACTGGGGATGGGAAACAACAGGAGGAAGAGAAGGTATATGGGCCAAAATGGCAGGGGCATGAATTTTAATGGAGGAATAGGAAAGGCCTTTATTAACCAGACTAGTCTGGTAATCTAGAGTGATAGTAATCAGGGCTGAATCAGGATTGTGGTGCTGCTGCTGGCACCAGACAGAAAATCTGGTCCACTTAGCTGAGTAAGATTTCTTAGTGCTAGGCCTTCTGTATTCCTGGAGAATGTCCTGAAGCAGTTTCCTTTGGTTAAGCGTGCTGCTGAATGCTGTGGGATTGATTATCCAAGCTGAAAGACTGAGCATCTACAGGTTGGGGTGCACCAACCTTTCCCTGTCCTGAGAGAGAAGGTTGACTCTCTGAGGCAGCAGCCATGGACTCTGGTTAGCTAGTTCGAGAAGCAGAGGATACCAGTGATGCCTGGGCCAATCTGGGGCTATCAGTATTGCCCTTTGGCCCTACTCCCTTATCTTTAGAAGCACTCAAGGTAGTAGGGGTAAGGTGGGGGAATGCATAAATGAAGAGATGAGTCTAAGGGAAGGATAAAGCATCTGCTCTCCAAGCTGATTTCTGTTTGATCCTGGAACAGAATCTTTTCAGTTGAACATTTTCCTTGGTGACAAAGAGGTCTATCTGGGGGACTCCCACTTTCTGGGCACTGCTCAGAAAAATTTCTCGATGGAGATGCTATTTGTGGGGGTTCATCAACTTTCAGCTGAGGTGATCTGCTAGAGTATTCTGAACACCTGGAAGGTATTGTGCCAGGAGGTGTAACATCAGACAGTGAGCAGTTTCCCAGACCTGCATCGCTAGGCAGCACAGAGAGTAAGAGTGGGTGCTCCCCTGCTTATGTACCACATTACTGTGGTGTTGTCTGTTTTGACCAACAGGACCTCTGGTTTCCATTTTTCTTTGAAAGCTATCAGGCCTTTTTGGACTGTCATAAGCTCTTTCCACTTTATGTGCTTGTCCCTGAACTGAGCCCACTTCCCTTGGGATCAGAAGTGTTGAAAGTGAGTGTACCAGACTGTCTCCATAGCATTTGTGGTGAGAGTTTGACCCTGTGGAATTAATCTGAATGGAAGGCCTTGATTTTGGGCACAAGCCTATACCCACCATGTAAACATGCCTTTGAGACAAGGGATCAACTGTATCTCAGTCTCTAGGGACTGTGTGTTGGCATCATACATTTTTGAGGTACCACTGTAGTTTTCTTATGTGCAGCCTGGCCAGGGGAACCATGAGGATGCAATATGCCATGCATCCCAGTGCTCAGAGGAACTCTATGGATTTTTTGAAAGTACTGGATCAGAAAGGAGACCATGTCTGGGTGAAGGAAGTCTTTTTGAAGTAAGGAATCCAGAAATATGCCCCCAGGAAGACTATCCTATTGGTTGGAACAGTGCTGGATTTTTGCAGATTTATCGTGAAGCCCAGGGAGGAGAGAAGGTCTTGGGTAAACTTCAAATCTTTGTGAAGCTTTGAGAGATTTGTGGCCTGTATCAGGCAATCATCCATGTAGGGGTCTATCTGAACCCCTCTAGTCTTGGAGAAGGCAATTACAGGGGCTAAGCTCGTGGTGAAAACCCTTGAAGTAGTAGACAAGCCAACGGGCAGTGCTGAAAATTGAAAATGACTGGAACTTGCTCTGAAGCGTGCGATTCTTGAATTGGAATATGCAGGCATGCATCCTTTAAATCCAGAGAAGCCATAAAAGCCCATGGGGCTATCATGGGTAAGAGTTTTTGAAGTGTCAACATTTTGAATTTTGGTACCTGGAGAAACTGATTGAGGTTGGAGAGATCTACGACAGGCTGCCAAGAGCCTTCTTTTCATGGAACTAAGAATAACCTGGAGTAAAACTCTTTGCCTTTTTGATGTTCTGGAACTGGTTCCACTGATCCCTGAGCACATAAATCCTGTATTTGAGAAATTCCTCGGAATCAAAAATCAGAGACCCTATTCGGATATCCTGAGTGTTTTAAAGGCTCTTTGAAAGGGAGTCTATAACCATTTAAAATAATGTCTAGAACCAACATGTCTGAAGTGATGCAAGTCCAATTTTGTTTGAATAGACTCAGGCTTCCTCCTAGTGTTGTGGTGGGGGAGGGGAAGTGGGGTCTTTGAGTCACTGCTGCTCTATGGCAGAAGCCTGGGGCTTAGAACTTCCTTAACTGAAAGGTTCGGAAGACCACTGTCTGGATCTCTACAGCTCCTGTTGCTGCCTATGATTCCTTTCCTGCTGGGTTTTCCTGTCTGCCTCTAGGTTGGGAGGGAATGGACCAGTGTTTAGCAGGGAAATTCCTGCTGAATCTAGGAGGCTGAACCTGGAGGAAGTCTTTCACATTCTGTATAGACTTAGCTTTTTCTTCCATTTTTTAAGAGTTGCCTCATCTTTAGGTCCAAAGAGGAATTCCTTGTCAATGTGAGCATCAAGAAGGTTAGATTTAACATGGCCAGGAAGAGACTGTTCCCTAAGCCACACATGCCTTTTAATAACTGGGCCAGTGGCAGCTGCTCAGCTAGTAGCCTTAATAGCATCATAGCCACAGTGTAAGGAATGCCTAGCTACCTGAGAACTGGAGTGCCAGAGATCCAAAAGCTCTTTAGAAAAAAACTTGCCGTCTAAAGAAGAGAACTTTTGTTTTAACTGATTCAGGATGGTTTGTTGATATTTAATCATGTGAAATTGGCAGCTGAGTGCCCTCATAGTTAGGGTGGCTGAAGTATAAACTTATTTCCCAAACCTATAAAGGGCCTGCTCTCTTTAAACATAGGTAAAGTGCTTCTACAGGAACTGGCTCTAGCCCCTTTGGGCCCTTGGGTGACCACTTCTGGATCAGCAAATGGGTTTTTGAAAAGGTACTTATGGGAATCCTGCACCCTGTAGAACCTGCCTGGTTTACGAGGGGCTGGGGGAAAGAGAGTCAGGATTCAAGGAGGAATCCTGGAAGACATCCTCAACTACCTCTATAATGGGTGGAATAGCAAGAGGGTTGTGCTCCCATTTCCTGGAACTCCCTCACTCTCTTTTCTGACTGAGGGTATTCCGGTGCCTCCCACTGAAAATGTTCCCTCATAACATGGAGAGTCTCTCCCAAGGTGATATCCTTGGGGGGGGGGGGGGGGCAAGGGCAGATTCTTCTCTGAATCTGAATCCTCAAAAGATGCGAGACAGTATTCTTCATCAGAACCAGATCCCTCTAGGTCTGAATTCTCATCAGATTCAAAAGTGTCTGGGAAGGCTTCAGACGTAGGATCCCTATACTTGGGGAGGCATCCCTGAATGCTTGTCTAGACCTAACTATGGAGATCAGGTCTTGTGCTAGTCTAAGTCCTGTTGGTATCCCTTAGAATGGGAGTCAGTAGGCCTAGGCAAAGGCCCTGCAACAGTACTTTTCTTAGGAGTCACTTTGTCCTTGAGCCTACGGACATCTGACATCCTGACACCTGTCTCTCTGGAAGAAAGATGAACCAGTGTAGGCCAAAGCCACAAAGAAGCATCACCAGGAAGACAGCATTCTTCAAAAGCTAAGGACTGCTGAGCAGCCCTGAACCCGACCGACAAGCTGAAAACAAGGGCCTGTGCAGAAATAGAGGGAACGAATGGCATGTCGGACTCCAAATGGGTCTCTACAGAGGCCTGTGATACCACCTCAGACACAGAAGGGAGCTGCAAAAGCACCTCACTTTGTTGAACAATCACAAGCCTAGAGGGAGAGACAGACGGGGACTGGTTGTCATCCAAGTGTCTAAGCTTGGGTCTCTTTTCTTTTTCCTTCTTATGCCTAAGCTGCTCAAACTATGGACGACCTGCAGATGCCATCAGATGCTGATGAGAAGATTCAAGACTAAGGAATCTAGTTAAAATCTTGGCCATACATCTGATTGTCCTAAGTTAAAGCGGGTCCAAAAGCAGCAACTAGGGATGTCATGATCCAAGCCTAAGCAGATGACACAAAGCGAGTAGAAGTCTCAGAGTGGGATTTGCTTACCACAGCGGAGACAATTATTTACTTTATCTGACATGCGTTTAATGCAAAAGAAAGGAGTCCGACAACTTCTGTCTAGTGTGGACCGACTGAAACACTGCTTCGGGCTCCGACAGCAAAATAAAGAATGATTTCATGACATAGGCTGGCTCCCTACATGACCAAGTGTAAAGACATCGGTTACAGCATCCAATGATTTCATGACATAGGCTGGCTCCCTGCATAACCAAGTGTAAAGACATCGGTTACAGCATCCAATGATTTCATGACATAGGCTGGCTCCGTATATAACCAAGTGTAAAGACATCGGTTACAGCATCCAATGATTTCATGACATAGGCTGGCTCCCTATATAACCAAGTGTAAAGACATTGGTTACAGCATCTAATGATTTCATGACATAGGCTGGCTCCCTACATAACCAAGTGTAAAGACATCGGTTACAGCATCCAATGATTTCATGACATAGGCTGGCTCCCTACATAACCAAGTGTAAAGACATCGGTTACAGTGTCCAATGATTTCATGACATAGGCTGGCTCCCTACATAACCAAGTGTAAAGATATTGGTTACAGAGTCCAATGATTTCATGACATAGGCTGGCTCCCTACATAACCAAGTGTAAAGACATCGGTTACAGCATCCAATGATTTCATGACATAGGCTGGCTCCCTACATAACCAAGTGTAAAGACATTGGTTATAGCGTCCAATGATTTCATGACATAGGCTGGCTCCCTACATAACCAAGTGTAAAGACATCGGTTACAGCATCCAATGATTTCATGACATAGGCTGGCTCCCTACATAACCAAGTGTAAATACATCAGTTACAGCATCCAATGATTTCATGACATAGGCTGGCTCCCTATATAACCAAGTGTAAAGACATCGGTTACAGCGTCCAATGATTTCATGACATAGGCTGGCTCCCTACATAACCAAGTGTAAAGACATCGGTTACAGCATCCAATGATTTCATGACATAGGCTGGCTCCCTACATAACCAAGTGTAAAGACATCGGTTACAGTGTCCAATGATTTCATGACATAGGCTGGCTCCCTACATAACCAAGTGTAAAGACATCGGTTACAGCATCCAATGATTTCATGACATAGGCTGGCTCCCTACATAACCAAGTGTAAAGACATTGGTTACAGCATCCAATGATCTCATGACATAGGCTGGCTCCCTATATAACCAAGTGTAAAGACATCGGTTACAGCGTACAATGATTTCATGACATAGGCTGGCTCCCTACATAACCAAGTATAAAGACATTGCTTACAGCGTCCAATGATTTCATGACATAGGCTGGCTGCCTACATAACCAAGTGCAAAGACATCAGTTACAGCATCCAATGATTTCATGACATAGGCTGGCTCCCTACATAACCAAGTGTAAAGACATTGGTTACAGCGTCCAATGATTTCATGACATAGGCTGGCTCCCTACATAACCAAGTGTAAAGACATCGGTTACAGCATCCAATGATTTCATGACATAGGCTGGCTCCCTACATAACCAAGTGTAAAGACATCGGTTACAGCATCCAATGATTTCATGACATAGGCTGGCTCCCTATATAACCAAGTGTAAAGACATCGGTTACAGCGTCCAATGATTTCATGACATAGGCTGGCTCCCTACATAACCAAGTGTAAAGACATCGGTTACAGCATCCAATGATTTCATGACATAGGCTGGCTCCCTACATAACCAAGTGTAAAGACATTGGTTACAGCATGCAATGATTTCATGACATAGGCTGGCTCCCTACATAACCAAGTGCAAAGACATCAGTTACAGCATCCAATGATTTCATGACATAGGCTGGCTCCCTACATAACCAAGTGTAAAGACATCGGTTACAGCATCCAATGATTTCATGACATAGGCTGGCTCCCTACATAACCAAGTGTAAAGACTTCGGTTACAGCGTCCAATGATTTCATGACATAGGCTGGCTCCCTACATAACCAAGTGTAAAGACATTGGTTACAGCATCCACTGATTTCATGACATAGGCTGGCTCCCTACATAACCAAGTGTAAAGACATCAGTTACAGCGTCCAGTGATTTCATGACATAGGCTGGCTCCCTACATAACCAAGTGTAAAGACATCGGTTACAGCATCCAATGATTTCATGACATAGGCTGGCTCCCTACATAACCAAGTGTAAAGACATCGGTTACAGTGTCCAATGATTTCATGACATAGGCTGGCTCCCTACATAACCAAGTGTAAAGACATCGGTTACAGCATCCAATGATTTCATGACATAGGCTGGCTCCCTACATAACCAAGTGTAAAGACATCGGTTACAGCATCCAATGATTTCATGACATAGGCTGGCTCCCTACATAACCAAGTGTAAAGACATCGCTTACAGCGTCCAATGATTTCATGACATAGGCTGGCTCCCTACATAACCAAATGTAAAGACATCGGTTACAGCATCCAATGATTTCATGACATAGGCTGGCTCCCTACATAACCAAGTGTAAAGACATCGGTTACAGCATCCAATGATTTCATGACATAGGCTGGCTCCCTACATAACCAAGTGTAAAGACATTGGTTACAGCGTCCACAAGCTTTAGCAGGAGGAAAGAATTTCTCTGGTAGTCGGGCCGGCCAAGAGTTTTCATGGCAGGAAATCCACAAGTCAGGACTGCAACAGTGAAACACAAAGAACATCTAGTGAAATTAGTGAGACTGCATGTTCCAGACCCTAGTGAAGTGAAAAAATATCAAGCATGTGTTGAATTAAATCTCAAAAAAAAAAAAGAGTAAAACCAAACTGTCAAAAATAAAATAAAATTTGGATAAAAACTAAAACCATTTATTGAAATATAAACCAGTTGTGTTTAATTAAACCATAAAGATTCTATGTTGAGGGATACTCCCTGTTTATCTGTAGAGGATGTAGTGGCTAATACAGCTCTTGAAAGCACAGTGTCTTTAACGACATGTAAAACCATGCTACAACAGCTTAGCAGGGTAAGAAAAAAGTCTCTTAACTAATGTCCACTAGAAGTACCACTTAGTAGCATATCCACATGAGTATCCTTTAAAAATGGGGCCATTCCCACAAAAGTGTATGGCTGACATACAAATTAGAATGTATGTTTTAGTGTTTTCCACCATGGAAAATTTAAAAACTTGAGCTAGGCTACCATCTGGTTGATGGATGACACTTTAGCAAAAGGCGTTGCCTGTAGTCAATTATACACAGTACAAGGTTTCATTACATACTGTGGCAATATTAAAAGTGTGGCATTAATGCACTACCTAATAAGAAGGAAATAATTAAAAGCTTACAATCACATGTACTAGGAAAATGCAAACTGACAGCTACAGTTAAATATGAAATAACAGACTTCAACACAACCGCTACAAAGAGTATTCAGAATAACATTCATGGTGATGAATGTAAAAGATGTTGTTTCCACTTTGGTTAAAATGTTTGGGGAAAGGTTCAGAGTCTTGGGTTGGCTACACTGTATGGCAAAACTCCTAGCTTTAAGCTTGCTGTTAGGAAACTGGTAGCATTACCATTTTTTTAAATGAGGAAGTGGTTCGGCCAGCATTTAACGATCTAAGCATTAATTTTCCATCTGAGGGTAGGGATTTGCTTACGTACTTCACTGACTGCTATGTTTTATGTCAGCCTCATAAATTTAGTACAAGAACTGCATTAACAAGGCTTCCCCTCTTTGCTCCCAATTAATTTCTGGAATATATCCTCCTTGACCATCTGTCCCTTCCAGGAACACAGAATTCTGTAGAAGCCTGGCATTGTAGGATACAATGTCTGCTAGGGAGAAGGAGTGCTAATATTCCATTAGTAATGTCATTTATAGCAAGGGAACAGAGCAGAGTTGATGAGCTACATTTGCAGATGTCATCAGGATATTCATCTCCTAAAATGTATAGACTAGTTAAATGACATAAATGTTTGCAAGATGTTATTGCTAATAATGACAGCTATGACATCCAGAGATTTCTGAAGATCACAGCCCTATTTCTCAAAGTCTAGTGTGCACGTATTGCCTGCTGCACTGCTCCTACACATTACACTGGCATGCGTATCACGTTACTGACATTTGGGTTTATGTTTAATGGGCTGCCTTATTTCAAGTATTGGAACTCTGAACACTGTACACCTTAATATATTATTTCTTTCTATCTTCCTTTCTTATTTTTTTGCACACCCTAACAAGCTGAGTTGAATGGGATTCACTAATGTAGATGATGGTATCTCAATTGTACTGACCCACATTTTATACTTCATGGTGTCATCTGTGCTACTGTCCGGATATTAAATTAGACAAAGTGAATTGAGATGAACTCATCAGCCGATAAACTGGCACTTCGAAGTTGTCTCGATGTACTGGGTTTTGAAGAACCGGTACTCTGATTAAATGAAATAGAACCCATTTTCAGTGCTTTTATTTTCTCTTACTTTTAAAGCCTTTTTACTTACATAAAAGTTTAACATTAATCTAGACTCCCATCCTTGTAAAAACAAGGAAAATTATTATCTTAGTTCTACATATTATGTAATCAGTGCACTTTTTCACCATACGTGCACCTAGCAGCCCAGGATCACAGCATGATGTCAACTTAAACTTGCTTCTGGTCAGCCATTCTTCTCATTATAAAACTTATTTTTCTAACAACTAAAAAGGTTCTTGGTTACTTTAAAATCTTTAATACATGCAACAGTCACTGAAAAGACTCCTCCATACAGACATTTAAATACCCCTGACTGCACACTATACAGAACTGCTTTACAATACAACATTCAGTTTATATCATTAAATGTTTTACACAAATACTAATAAGAACAAACATTATTTTGCTTAGTTATTTTTCCCCTTTAAGTATTTTTCTAAACATTAAGGACATAATGTGGGGTACATGTTAAACTTGTGGGTGATCTGTAAAACAAAAGTCAACAAAAGTAGTCTTTTCCCATTCACTTTAATTTGCAAAGCCATGTTTCACAAGTGTGATTGATGCTTTATAATTTCATACTTATTCACTAATTTCAATGACACTGGTCTTTTTCTTTATCATCACTATCTCACAAAGCTACACTTGTTCAAATCCAAGGTACTCCTGATTCATTTAGTCAATTCCTATGATGTTTTTACATCTATCAAGCATTTTCTTTTAGAACACTGGAAAAGGTTTCATTGGCAAAGTCTCTCCATGAGCTTTATGTGAGAAAAATGAGAAGCAGAGTCCCCTTCTACTTGTTGGCAAGCTTTTATGTTGGTTAAACTTGTTTTTATTTCCTCGTAAGCCTGTTCTGCATCAAAAAATTATTTTGATTCTAAAGGGAAAATACTTCAAAGTCAGCTAGATACAACAACTGGAATATCACACCTGGCTTTTGACATTCCCTGACTGCTGGGACAAATTTACTTCTCTTCTGCCTAGTGTACCCTGAATAATCATTTTTCACAAACACTATACCGTCTCCAATTACTTTTCCCTTCTTCCACAGTTTTGTTAGGCTCAACTCTTTTTGCTGGTATAATTGCATCTTTACTAAAATAGGTTTTGGCTGCTTTCTCTTGGTCAAGTTTCTTGGTCAAGTTTAGAGTATATACTTAATGTGCTCTTTTAATTAAATCCTGCTGTTGAACACCAATCCAGTTGCTTATTCGTGCATTCATAAAATTAATACAGTCTGTTCCTTCTAGAGCTCTGGTACAGCGGAAAATCTCAGGGTTGCATACTCTGTCTTGTAATTCTACTATTTTTGAAACAGATCTTCTTGAAAAGGCTCATATTCAGACATCCTTTTCTTCATTTCAACCTCTGATCTGAATATCTAGTTAAAGCTTTGTTTTTTCAAGCCTTCTGTTATATGAATGAATATAGTATTTCAATGTTTAATTTATTTCAATAACCTGTGTGTATGTTTGATTTTTTCCTCAGACATTTTTGATGCAAAAAAAGACAGAAGATAGACACAAGTAACTAAGGAGATGTAAATAACAGTTAACTTTTTATATCTGTATTTTTATATATCTGTATTTCTTTCTGTATATGTGCATTTTTGTCACAATACTGTTGCTGATGTATTATTACATCCAAGTGATGCCTCCAGATGCATCTGCAGTTACCCTCTACTGAGACCTCTAAGCATCAAATATTTCTTGCTCATATTTGCATCAGTAATTCCAAAACCATACTATGTACAAGGCTTTAAAAGATTTCATCTTAAAGTTGATACAATAGCAAACTCAACTGTATTAATATTTGACCTCTATCTAGTGCAGGTAAATATATATTAACTGTTGTTTTTATGACATTAATTTACATAGATATAATTTTACATTTTTCTAAATACCTTAACCAACCAAATAACACAGGTAAAACTCCTTAGTCGCATATGAAAGCTCTCAGATAGATGAATAAAATGTTGCTGCCAGTTTGTGTGTAACTTGAGTGGTTGTTGAGACATTTTAAGTTGTTTACAAAATATTACAAACATAACAGTTACTGTGTTTACTGTGACTCAAAAAAATCCTGTTTAAGACCTAGAACCTACAGAATACTACCACTATAAAAGTAGTTTGTGTTAAAGAGTTTGCCATTTATACTTCTTTCATAACCCTTATGGTTCCGGAGATATGAACATTTGTTTTAAATGCAAGGTCATAATTTGATTCTGTCAAAAGGCTTAGGCTCCGCTCATTGGAAGTTACAGTCCAAACTTCCTGAGCTCCATTGGAGTGAACGAGTTAACTGAATGGACCACGTTTTTAAAAAAATGTTTGAACCAGTCGTTGTTTTTAGTCTGATCACATGGTGTGTATGCAATGCATTTATACTGCAGTAGATGGTGAGCCTGTGTTGGATACATAATGAAGCATTTGCGAAAGCTGTTATTAGTACATTTACCAATAAATGGTTTACTTTACATATTTCTATTTGGTGACTTGAGTCTATCTTAAGTGTTTTTGCAGCTTACTGGTGGACTTGTCTGTATCCACAGAATGTCCTTTGGTGTTGATTTACTTTTTCCTTTAAATTACTAGCATTGAAGCTTGAACTGTTTTTTGCTAAACAGCTGCAGGATCCTTCCCAGCAAGTGTTTTCTCTTCACCTTTTCTTAACTGGCTTTCTTTCAGGTTCTCTGAATTTCTTCTTTGCTTGCATCCAAGTAGTGCACTTACTAGCTAGTAACTACATTTTTACCCAAAATAACAGTTTCAGTAGCACTCCTTTGTCTCAGTTTTTGTTTTCACACTGGAAGAGCAGAACTTAAGCTGTTGATTGGTATGCAGCCATCTTGGAAGTCCCAAAATCAATGTTTTGATCCATATCGCATAATAAATAAGCTGATTGCACACCAGTCAGTCACTACCTTTCAGATATTGTTTTATTTGTAAATTACTACAAGACTGAATTGTACTTGTGTATATACTTACACAAATGATGTGGACATGCAATAAATGAAAATAAAAAAAAACTTCTCCAAAGGAGGGGTCATCTGGATAGGAGCTGTATGAAGGGGAGGCCTCAAACCTTATCTCAAAGAATGGCCTCTTGTTCACAGGTTCATAGGTAAATACTAGGCTATCTGCCCAAGGACATTTACAAGCCTAGCCAGAGTGTGTTGGCTTTCGCCACCCCCTTAGATTGTTCCTCTGGTTCTCCTCAGAAGCTTGTAAAGGAGGCAGAACCTATGCACTTAACAAGTTGGCCTATACATGCATAAGCATGGCTGATGTGAGTGAGGTCAACTTTATGAGGGTTAAGCAGTGGATGCAAGTCGACAGCATATCATACCTCTCAACCTGCAGATACTGAAAATAGGCACAAAGGACCCTGAAAATTAGTTATATCCAACTAAATATCTGGACATTACTGAACATAAAGTCTGAATACCAAATAGCACATAACTCTTTCTGTTTCCAGAAGAAATGTGGGACACTGCTCAGAAACAAGTTTAAAATGAGAATGACAAAAATGATGGAAAAAATATAAGCACATTATGGGAAACTGTAAAATCTGTCGACTTTAATGAACTGTACTGCAATATTCTACCATACAAGGTCATTTATTATTTGCTTCAGACAAAGGGAGATGTAAGATGTGTCTTTTTTTCTTGAACTTATTGTTGCCACTAGTATGTTGATCACATAGTGTGGTTTTCTACTCAAATGACAGCTTCAAAAAGCACATGTGATGATAGGTTCATAGGTTCATAGGTTAGTACTAAGCTAACTGCCCTTGCAAGCCATTTTAAGCCTAGCCAATTATCCCTTGTGAGGCTCAAACCCTGCACCTTGTGTTTGCAAGGAAAACACCTTAACCATTAGGCCACACTTCCAACCAGTTGGATCAAACAGTTGTGTTAAGGGGTTAATCTTGCCTGACGATAGGGACATTCTTCCAAAATCAGGGACATCCTGTGCAGGGGTAAATCAGGCCTCAGAATAGGAATGTTCCTCCACAAAGAACAACTGTGAGGTCTGCATGTAATAAGAACTCAAGGACAAACCTGCTACAGGTGGTGTGAAGCCTTGAAAGACTTGCACCAGGCATGCTGCTGGCTTCATGCCATTTTCCTTAAGGATGTGATCCCACACATTATAGGGCAGATTCCACCAGATTTCACAGTGGGAGAGTTGAAATGAAGCTGTTGATCAGTGTGCAGCCATCTTTGAATTCTAGCAGTTGTTTTGTGGCCCTAGCATTAGAAAACTTTTAGAACCCTATACACTTTGGACTGTCAGCCCTTCTAGACCAAGGGGTGACATCTTGGGAGAAAAGTCCTCAACTGCAAGTGCAACCACTGATACATAGCCAAGTAAGTCAAGAGACAGCTTCCCATATATATTCCAGTTGTTCTATCATGGGCTGCGTTGTGCCAACACTGCAAGATGCACTTTCTAATTGGCTGCCAGGAGTGAAGCCCCCCCCCCCCAAGGTCCCTCATACTCCACCAAAGCAGAGCAAAAGGGTAAATGCAAACCTCCAATAAAAGGCAGCATGAAAACATGGGGACTGGAAAGCTGTCTCATGAGAGGACTTACTTTCAGGAGGGTTTGACTGCTGACTGCCTCAGAACTGTCTAGCCATCTGATGGTGCTCTGGCAAAATGTGCAAGACTCCTGTCAGGTTCCTCCCAGGGACATTCTCTCTCCATCATTCTCCACATAACAAGATAGAGCATTTGTTTATCCTTACTGCATCTTCAGGTGGCCAGGCTCAGCAATTTCTCCTTATGGCAATGCTTCATTTCATGCTCCTCCCCAGGGCAAAAGAGGCAGACAGTGGTTGACTTGGGTCATAATCTCGTGAGCATATAAACACAAGCTGCCTGTCTGGTTTAGGTATCAAACATGGGAAAATGCTATCACGAATGTTAAGATCAAGAAAAAAGACTTGCAAGCAGTAAAATAAAATAAAAGTGAATGTTGGGCTCAGCGAATAGGCTTGGTTTCTCAGTTTGGCGATAGTGTGACATGTGGAAAAGGACGCATCTCAGCACAGCAGCTGCACAGCCAAATAGCCACAGTGCTTGGTACCAATTACAAATGCAGACTCAATAAGGAATGTGGTCAGTGCTTGGTACCAATTACAAATGCAGACTCAGTAAGGAATGCAGTCAGTGCTTGGTACCAATTACAAATGCAGACTCAATAAGGAATGCGGTCAGTGCTTGGTACCAATTACATATGCAGACTCAATAAGGAATGCGGTCAGTGCTTGGTACCAATTACAAATGCAGACTCAGTAAGGAATGCGGTCAGTGCTTGGTACCAATTACAAATGCAGACTCAATAAGGAATGCGGTCAGTGCTTGGTACCAATTACAAATGCAGACTCAATAAGGAATGTGGTCAGTGCCTGGTACCAATTACAAATGCAGACTCAATAAGGAATGCAGTCAGTGCTTGGTACCAATTACAAATGCAGACTCAAGGAATGCGGTCAGTGCTTTGGTACCAATTACAAATGCAGACTCAAGGAATGTGGTCAGTGCTTGGTACCAATTACAAATGCAGACTCAATAAGGAATGCAGTCAGTGCTTGGTACCAATTACAAATGCAGACTCAAAAAGGAATGCGGTCAGTGCTTGGTACCAATTACAAAAGGGAGTAAATAAGGAATGCGGTCAGTGCTTGGTACTTAATTTCCTTTCACTAACAGACCAGATGTGATTACTAATTCAAATGACTCCTCTTAAAGTAATACTGTAGTTTTACAACAGCACTTTTTTTTTTGTATGAGTTAGCTACCTATCTGAGTAAAGGGACAGAGGCAAGAGAAGATACGAGAATTAAACTGTCAAGATGCTGAGGGGATTTGACATGAATGGGCCAGAGGAACTGTGGAATCTACTGGGAAGCCCTAAACACAGTTTAAAATACTTCTGACAGTGTAAATCGTAACTTAATGTACACACATTTTTCACCCTTCCAATACTTTGAAATTAAACTTAAATCTCACACTAAATGCTTAAATGAATAAGTGTTTGCCTTTGTCAGCCCATGAAACTTTCTTTCTACACTGAACAGTTACTGAGCTCTGCATGGACAGAGCAATGTATGCTCCGGCAACAATGTCCACCATAGCAATGTATGCTCCGGCAGCACCGTCTACCACAGCAATGTATGCTCCAGCAGCACCATCCACCAGAGCAATGTATGCTCTGGCAGCACCTTCCACAAGAGCAATGTATACTCTGGCAGCAATGTCCACCACAGCAATGTATGCTCCGGCAGCAATGTCCACCAGAGCAATGTATGCTCTGACAGCACAGTCCACCAAAGCAATGGATGCTCCAGCAGCAATGTATGCAAGGGCAGCAACATTCATTAGCCTATATGTAGTGCTCCACATGTACTGAGTGTCTTCAGAGTTCCCAGCATGACACGCCCACAAAAATGGCCGAGCACAAATGTAACCTGATATGCAGTGTTTTTAGTGATTGTGTTCAGTGACAATAAAATCCTGTTTGTTTACAATCCTACAGTAATACCATATGGAAATGCTTGAACATTTAAGCTAAAACTGACAGCTTGAGAAAGCCCCCTCCCATTTCTTTTAAGCGTTCTCCTCTGTGCTCATTGATATCCATAGTCTTCCTGTTGATTTCTTGTCTCCTGCCTCAAGTGTAACCTCTTTTCTAAATAATGATTTCAGTCATTTCATTTTTGTTAATTCTTGCATCTTATACAAAGACTTTTATTTCCAGTTTGTTCATCTATTTATTAACCAACTAAACCCTTTAGATGGGGACCACTGATTATCATCTGGGTAAGTAAATTGCTCAGTCACCCAGTATCACTAACCTATCATCTAATCCTGCAGATGACTCTCTATATTCAAATGGTATAGCTAAACTACAGAACCACATCCACCGTCTGCTCTTACCACTTTTTAAAGTGGAGCTATCGATAGCATCCTCACTAGCAACTTTACAGCATGGTTTGGCAACTGCACAGTTGCGGAGAAGAAGAAATTGCAGAGGGTGGTGAGGGTGGCTGAGAAAATCATGAGCACAAACCTCCCTTCTATTCAGGAACTTTTCTTTACAAGCGTAAGAAAGAGAACATATAAAATACTTGCTGATTTGACCCATCCGGCCCAAAACTGATTCTCACAACTTAGGTCTGGAAGGAGGTACTACAGCTTCTGCTGTAGGACTACCAGATTCATGAACAGTTTGCATCCTACAGCTGTGAGACTTATTAACTCGGACGACAACCATAATGCGTGATACATTGAAGCCTCTTTTTTCATTGAATCCTGCTGCTCTGAGCAGTTATCGCCGTTATTACTATTATGCAATATGATGGCTATGCTGAATCACATCTAAGGTTATCAATTGCAATACGGTAACTAAACAGCTGCTATTCACTAGTCTCTATTTATTCTGTATCTTAAGAGTGAAGGGTTTGGTGGTGGGCATTTATTATATATCATTGGATAATGGATACTGAGTGTGTTTATGTAATGTGAACGACCTCTTGCCATGTCATACGTGTTGTTATTTTCTTTCTTATGTTATTCTTTGATACCGCTGTATCTACATTATTTGATACCGCTGTATCTACGTTATTTGATACCGCTGTATCTACGTTATTTGATACCGCTGTATCTACGTTATTTGATACCGCTGTATCTACGTTATTTGATACCGCTGTATCTATGTTATTTGCACTGAATTTCTCTCATGAGCTGACATCTGTAATTTCATTTAGGCTGCACTTGTGTGGTCCTAAATGACAACAAAGTTTCTCTGAATCTACCCCTGAAATCCATTCAGAATGAAAACTCATTAAAACACAACTAAAACACCAATCAAATGAATGGCTCTGCTCCTGTACATCACCATAATAAATGCCGTTGTTCTCTCCAGATTGTCATATCATCATAACGTTTCTCTTCATTCAGAATCCTATACCCCACAACCAGTCTGTTCCAATGACTGAATAGTTTTACAAGCATCTCCCAGCCATACCTATAGTTTTGTGACACTGCTCACCTCCCACCTCTTACTTCAATATAAACCATAATTTCCTAATAGTCTGCTTTATACCCCACCTCTTAACTACAATAGTAACATTTTCTGCCCTACCTAGTTCCTTTCCTCACCTCCATTTCTTTGAATTTGTAATAATTAATCACATGATCAATTATCTATTTAACAAACCCACTAATATACCTCTTCAAATGCTTAATCTTCAATATCTACAATGTGCAAGTATCTTTTATACTGTAATATTTGTCTTTATTTCATATGAATGCAATATAATTAGCAAATGAAATGTGTAACTGTTTATGTACATCACCTAGTGTCTATTCATGTTAACTACTGAATATTTGATTAAAAATGTTTGTAATACGCTGGAGCTTTTCTTCCCAAGCCTCCACTAAAAACGGAGCTTTTGATTAAACTCAGTTGGACAAATCCACTAAACAAAAGCAAAATAAATAAAAAAATAAAATAAAAAGTAAGCACATGGAGACTAAGGGAATTGAGCCTAGGACTACAGGATGATGCCCATTAGCAGCTTACAGCCTTCCTCATTTGTGTTACCTTTGCCTTCTAGTATCTTATGAGTAACACTGTAAGATGGAATCGTGACTACAAAGCTATCAAATCCATTACCAGAAAAATTAAAATGCATACATCAGAATCTCATTTATTCAGACCTGATTATCTATACCATTATGTTGATCCCCAGATCTTAGTTATGTAGTGTTACAGAACCTCCTTTATTTGAACACTTCATTCATCTGAACTAATGTCCTCCATTAGGCTCAGAAAATCAAAGTTCTATTGTAATATAGAGGACATTTCTTAAAATTAGGTATGTGTAATATTCTTCAAGATTCTAATCTAACTAATGTTAAATAAGCTTGAGTTCGTTACCATTAGTTTGTATTTCACTTCTATAACATCCATTCTCTTATTCTAGAATGTACACATTCTCACTCGTCTTCTCAGTATCTTTTGACTTCCCTACAAATTGCTTTGGCCTTTATCCACTCTACAAAAGCCTCTGCTGCTCTACCTTTCCTGTAAATATTGACATAGCTAAAACCTTACGCTAGCTACATGACTTACAGCTAAAACTTTATGCTAGCCACAAGGCTTGCAGCTAAGACCTTACGCTAGCCACATGACTTACAGCTAAAATGTTATGCTAGCCACAAGGCTTACAGCAGAAGCCTTATGCTAGCCAGATGGCTATTCTCAATACAATTTTAGTTGCCAGAATTTCATTTTGCTTATAAATCAGTTTTACTTTGTGTTTAATACAGACCAAACATTTCAAAAATTGCTAACCCTTCTATTTTCTAAAATTAAATTCTGATAAAGATGGCTGCAGTGATAGTAAGCTGAACAAGACAGACCAGACCTCCTTATCAAAAACACAGTCTGTAGCTCATTCTTAAGAACTGCAGTTGTCCCTAGACAAGATGAGCAATACAACCCTATAACGTATTCTAGGGTATCCCCAGGGTCTCTCTGAGGTGGGACCTCTCTGGTATGCCCCCCATGAAAGATGCCTAGCAAGCACCTACACCAGGTAGTCAAACCACCTAAAATGACATAAAAAAGCAGCGGCTCTACGTCAAGGTCTTCCAAGGCTGCTTAGCCCCCTCACTTTGGCATGGAGAGTGAGCCCAGGTACCCTGCAAAGGAGCCTCATTTTGCCACTTGTATCTGCATCCTCGCCCTTTCCATCACAAATGAAAAGCCTAATTATAGGCAAGGATGGTGACAGTGGCTGATCAGTAAACTGACAGCCTTCTCCTATAACTTAATTTTAACTTTACAACCACAATTTTGTACAATACCTCCAGTAATGGCACCACTGTACCCATCCACTAGTCACTCTTCTGAATATCATACTGTATTTGTTACTGTACAATGTATCTACTGTAGTTACATTTTGTATATAGTTATAACATATTGCAAATACTGCTACATCATTTATCTGGTATAGTATACTTAACTGTTTTTTTTTATCAGACATTTTAATATTCTCAACTGCAAAGTACTTCTGTACCTTCTTTATCTCCCTGTAGAAAGAAATATCACCATCTCAGTCCACTTCTGTTCTCTCCAATACCAAAATGATAACTCA
Source organism: Protopterus annectens (assembly GCF_019279795.1). Lineage (NCBI taxonomy): Eukaryota > Metazoa > Chordata > Ceratodontiformes > Protopteridae > Protopterus > Protopterus annectens. The sequence continues at coordinate 1,070,827,535 of NC_056737.1, forward strand.
GTATTTTCCTCTCGTAACCCATTTTCAAATAATAGTATGTAAAACGGCTATGGATAGTAGGATATATTTACCTGAAATGCCTTTCATACTTACTGTTCACATGCTCTGTCATTTCTGATGATGTTTTAAGATTCTCATGAAAAAAAGATGCTTATCTCTGCTTTAAGAAATGCTATGTATCTTAAAACCTGTCACAGCTGATACAAGGGTACTATTTTTAAGGAATAAAGATACTCTGCTCAGACTTTACTGTCAGAGATAGGAATGTATGTGATTACACAAGTCATCGAAGCCATGAGAGCAGAGATACCAGCTTTAGTATAATGAATCGCTGGAACAGTTGTTGAACAAGGCATTATTTCAGTACTTGAGATGCTACTGATTTCTATGAACAACAGTCACAGATTGCAGTGCATTTGCTCACCATTACCTTAAAGGCAAGTGCAGGGTTTTAGCCTACTCTTGGCAGATGCATTATAATCTTTCATTTAGTCTAGCCAAACTGCACCTGCAATATATGTTTAGGATGTTTTATCAATTAGCATTTCTAACTTTATATTCTCTATATCACTGCATTTTCTTGGACTGTAGTCAGAAATGGTCTTTGTGGTTCAACCCGCATGTATGTCCATTAAAACAAATAAAGCATATTTACAGTCATTTCAAACAGACATATATACAATAAAACCAGACAATTTGTAACATAATAATATGATGAATTCTCTTAAACATGAAGCAGTAGTGTGGGCGAGAGCTAGACAGAGCTACAGAATGAAAGTCAAATGCATTACAGAATAGACAGGATTTTAGTACTTTTAATTTTAAGGCACGTGATGTATAATAAACAGAAACCAGACTCCAAGAGTGAAGGGTGCAGCATATATCTTCTCAACAAATAATATATAGGAAGTTCTGATGGTAAATGTCAGTAAATCAGTGGGCATCCTGCAATGTCCAACTCAGCAGCACCACCACATACCACATTCTTTTAACACTGGGTTTGTGGTGCACTCAACTGCCGCCAACTCTCCAACCTTATCTGACAGTCACAGGCCTTCTCTTGCGCAGTTCTTCCATGCCTTAGGGGGATATACTCATCTCTTTCTGTCTCTCCAAAACCTGCTTTACCAGATGGTCTTCTGATGTGCTATACATGTGACCAAACCATCATAATCTGTTCTTGTTGACCTTCTCTGCAACTGGAACTTACTTTGGCTTCAGCTCTGATTCCCTCATTTTGTCATTTGTGACACAGTATTCGCCCTACGTCCTGTCTCACTTCCTCTTCATCATCTCAGGCCTCTTCAGCTACTGTGTCTTCACTAGTACTGGCTGCACCACTGTTTTGCATACCTTACTTTTTAGCTTCTTTATTATTTTTATAAGATACAGTACCCCATACACTATGTGGCAGCTGCTTGCAGCACCTCTTATTCTAACTCTGGCATCCTCATTCAGACTTAAGCTCTCCTCAGGTTTCAGCTTTCTCTGATTTTCTGCCATTTGCTGCCTTGACCACTGTCTTCTCCATTCTCAGCTTCATCCATGTGAGTTTAGTTTTCATAAGTTCAAAGACAGATGATTCCTCCAAATATGGCATGTAGGCCTTTCTACCAACCCACGTATCTAATATTTTCTTAAAAGTTTCCAAGCTCTTAGATTGTTAACATTAAATGGAATGTCATTCCATTGTTTTGTAATTCTAACAAAATACACTAAGACATCATTGCACCATTGCTCATTTTCATTATAAATTGTATTGCTACGCTTATGTGTTTTAACGTCAGTATTAATCTCTAAATAGAGCATGATCTGCAGAGCTGGAACATAAAACATTATGTATGCTAAGATTAATTTAGCCTGAATATAGCTATAACAGACACTAAATAATTTTAATGTCTCACATTGTGACCCATATCCCATGTTCCTCACCTTCATTATTTTTTTGTAAATTTCTTCTGAACTCCCTCTAGCAGTGTCAGCTGTCCTCTTGTATAGGCAAAGAAGGAATTATTACATTCCAGGAGAGGTCTGATTTAAGTTTTGAATACTAGTGTTAATACACTTTCATCCATTGCTGATAGTTTTCTTAACAAAAAGCCCATACGTTTAGTAGCTCTGGCTACTATGAGCTCAGAATGACATTTGCATCCCATTCCCCCATCATTTGCTGTTCAGGCTCGGCTTTTAGTGCAGTGCCACGTGGCCTGCATAAAACAGCATTGCTGACCTGTCCCCTCCCATTTGTTGTTCATGTCACCAGTATGACTAGGAGGGAGCTCAGAGATAAACCCTGAAGGCGAACTCATATCGAGAGACTCTGAAAAGTCTAACTCATATAAAAATCACAAATTACCTGACGAAAACACAGAGTCACTTACACAAGCCACTGCGACTTGGGAACTCACTGACAATAGATTTTCCTTACCCTTTTGCAGTTTCCACAGGAGGTTTGGGAGGTCACTCACTGGAAGTTCTAGCTTGGCTGGAGTTCATAGGTTCATACTAGGCTATCTGCCCTAGGGCATTTAAAAGCCTAGCCAGAGTGTGTTTGGCTTTCGCCACCCATTTTAAATTAATTTTGCTATGCCCTTTTTCGAGGTTAGTATACTATGCCTCTGTCTAACAGTGACACAGAAGTGATACCCGGGGTAAACCTACGATCTCCCATCCACTCATCAAGATTCCTCTTGAAGAGGGTCAATGAGGGACTCTGCCTAACCTGGACTGGGATTTTATTCCAGAGTGAAGGGAGCCTCTGGGTTATGAATCTGTCCCTCCAGCATGTCCTATTTATTTCAGTGCTGAGGTTCAAGTCTCTCAAGCGCATAGCTCGATGGGATTTGGATTTTCTGAGGTGCAGCATGTCCATTAATTCCGGGTTGGACATGGCTTTATACGTCAGGCACAGATCGCCTCTGAGCAGGCGGTATGCCACTGAGTAGAGCTGGAGTTTCTTTAACCAGGCAGCATATGGCATCTGTTTGAGCCCTTTGATCCTCTTGGTGAGGTACTTTTGGGGTCTTTCCAGTTGCTGCAGGTGTCTGGTAAGGTACATCCCAAAAGGGGCATTGTACTCAATTATGGGCCTGATGAGGGATGAGTAAATAGGCACGATAACCTCCCCTGATCTAGATGTGAATCCCTTCATGATTAGGTGGGCTATATAAAATGTTTTTCTAACCACTTTGGCCACGTGGTTGTCAAATGAGAGATTGCTATCAACTTGGGTCCCCAGGTCCCTAATTACTTCTTCTGTACTTAATGGATTACCACCTATGTGGTAATTTGCGGGCACTTTGTTTTTGCCAAAGGGGATGACTATACACTTTTTGGCGTTTAGCTTGAGGCCATGGCTCTGGCACCAGTTGTCTGTTTCTATGAGGCCCTTTTAAAGGATGCTTGTGTCGGCTGGAGAGTCGATTATGGCGCCCAGTTTGCAGTCTTCTGCGAACTTGGTCAGCCACAGTCCTTCCGTGTTTGCCTGTACCTCCGAGAAATATATACCGAACAAGAGAGGTCCCAGGACTGAGACTTGTGGGACGCCACTTGTAACTGGTTTGGAGTCTGACATGGATCCAGCAATTCTAACCATGTGGGTTCTGTCCTTGAGCCAGTTTGCAACCCATCTAGTGACATAGGGGTTTATATTTAAGATGGTGAGCTTATCTATAATGCCCGAGTGGGGTATTGTAGAAGGCTTTTGCGAGGTCCAGGTAGGCTGTGTGGACCACCTTCCCCTCGTCAATGGCCTTGGTGACTGTTTCAAAGAAATTGACCAGGTTTAAGAGGCAGGATCTGCCCTTAAAGCCGAACTGGGTAGGATCCAGTGTCTGTAGGTCCCCAATATCTTTATTTATGAGGTCCATGATGATCCTTCCATAGCTTTGCAGACCAAGCTAGTCAGGGTTATGGGGCGATAGATTCCAGGATCCGTTGAGGCACCACCTTTGCGGAGAGTGACCACTGCTGCTGTACGCCACTCTTTGGGTACATATCCTGTAGTAAGGCTGAGACTAAACAGTAGTTTTATGTTTGGGTTTAGATCTTCTTGTAGTTCATGTAGGACGCAGCCCGGGACACCGTCTGGTCCCATTGATGCTGTGTTTTTGCTTTGGAGAGGGCGGCTCTTACCTGAGCGTCTGAGATGTCAGGGGGGCAGCACTCTGCTGGGATAGATATTCACCCTTTTGGTGGGGGGGAGGGGGTTGCGCTGAACCTGTCAGCTAGGATGTTGGCAATGTCTGTGGGTTCGGTGTATTTTTTGTCATTTTGGACTAATTCTGAGCATATCTGGGAATTCCCACCCAGGTTCCTAACATAACTAAAGAAAGCCTTGTGATTATCCTTAGTGTCCTGTGCAATTTTTCTCTCAAAGCTGGCCTTGGACGATTTTATGAGTGCCCGTAGTTTTTTGCTAATACTGATCACAGATGCCTTCCCTTTTTGGGATTTTACTCTATCATGTATTAGCTTCCTCCTTCTATTGTATAGTTTGTTTATGGCTGGGGTCCACCAGACAGGAGGACGTCTGCCTTTGGAGGATTGGGTCTTTGTTTTATTTGGGATTGCATGATCCATGCATTCCTGAAGGTGTTCATAGAATGCGTTTATAAAGGATTCTGCGGTCTGGACCGTATTTTCCACAGGCCCGGGGGCTTTGAAGGATTCCACCTCGGTTTTGAGGAGTGTGAAATTTGCTTTAGAGAAGTTTTTCACTGTGGTTTTCTGGGCAGGGGGTGGGGTCGGGATGTGAATATCAAGTGAGATTAGTTTATGGTCTGATCTTACCAGTGAGGGATACACTTCTGGTCGGGAGCACAGAGTCCCCATGTTGGTGATGATCAGGTCCAGTATGTTTTCCCCTCTTGTGAGAGTGGTAACAAGTTGTTCCATAGCATTTGAGTTTATACATTCTAGGAACCTTTGGGCTAGGGTGTTGGAGCTAGAGTAATGCTCCCAGTCTATGTTTGGGTAGTTGAAGTCACCCAATATAATGGTGCTTGAAGAAACCTTCATATTTTCCAGTGTTTTCAGGAAGGCCGAGTGGGGGTTCCTGGGTTTGGGAGGGTGGTCTATAGCAGGCTATAAACTGGAAGGCAGTTTTACCCACTGTTAGTTGCACATGGATAGTCTCTGATGCTTCGTGCTGTGCCACCAACCTGGAGGTGTGGGTATCTTTGACGAATATTGATACTCCCCCTCCTTTTGTGGTTCGGTCCAAGTTTTGGGGCCGAAAAGCATGTTATGAGGTATAACCTGGTAGTGTTGGGGTGCTCTCGGGAGCCTTGAACCAGGTTTCTGTTACTGCACAGATATCGATGTTCTCCATGCTAAGGAGAGTTTCGAGTGCGTGCATCTTGAGGTTTAGACTTCTGGCGTTGAGTAGCATTACTCTTAGTTTCTTATGTCTTGTGATACCTATGGAGGTGGGTTTGTCTTTTGAGCCTTGCCTAAAAAAGGCACTATGGGGGTAGCAAGAGCCTTTGCCAATATCCAAAAGCCCAGGCGTGACAGGTGCAAGCCGTCCCTAGCGAAGCATCGTGGCTTGTCGAGCATGTCATCCCAGGCTGACAGGCATTGGATCCCCTTTGAATGACACCAATACTTAAGCCAATTGTTGAAATTGATCATCTTGTCTTCATATTGTGGCATCATTCTTGGTGAGGGTAAGATGCTACTCAAGGTCAGGGTCATACCGGCCTGGACTACATGTTCAGAGAGCTCCTCTATGTCTCTTTACATGTAGTCCATGGAGGTACGTCTCAGGTCATTCACACCAGCATGGACAATGACGGAGTCATATTTGTACTTGCCTTGGAGTGACCTGAGTGCGTCTGTTATGTGACGGATCCTAGCGCCAGACAGGCAGCTCACCGTGACCTTCTCCTTGTTCAGCCTGGTGAGCGGGACATCAGTGCCTGATGATAGAGTCACCTATTACAAGTGTATCAGGTGTGTTGTTTAGCCTTAAGGGCTGTGACTGTTCGGCACACTGGCTTTGTGAGCTATGTGTTGCACGTGTTTTGTTTTGGGTTAGCGGTTGCTTGGGTGTCTGCTTTGGAGGTCTCTGCTGCTTAGGCAGATTTTTATTTAGAGCCTCCAAGTATGTTTTTGTGTGTTTATGTGTTTGGTTTGCTGTCATGGTAGGTCTATGTAAGACTGGAATTGTAGTGAGTGTGGTTTCCTTCTCCTCCTCACTGGTTACGCCAGTACTGAGTTGAGAGAGCTTAGCCTCCAGTTTGGCTATATGGTTGCATCTCTCACATGTGTTGGAATTTGTTGGGAGGAGGAGAGGGTTGTCTGTGTACATGAGGCAGTTGTAACATTGCCTCAAGATTCCCAGATTCAGCAGCTGGACCGGAGAGGAGATTGACAACTGACCTTTGGACATGCTAGAATAGTATTGGGAATTCCTTTATAATGAAAAAAGGGCCAATGGGGAACAAGGTACTCAAGGGGAGTTTGCGAGGGTGTAGTGCTTTTAATGTTTTAGTGCTGACTTAGTGAGCAAGTGCCAGGTAACTTAAATGCAATGTGTTTTTACCCTTTTACAGTTTCCACAAACAGCCACTCAATTCATTCATTCACCAAATCTAAACAAAAAGATATGCTTCCATGTGCTATCACAGTTGATTATTTATTTATTTTTATTTATTTATTTAACATTTGTTGACCGGGAAAGTCCGACTAGGTTCCACAGAGCCTGTTTTCAGCGGAGGCCCGGGGAGAAATGTTCCAGATGCATGTCTTTGGAATGTGGGAGGAAACCGGAGTACCCGGAGGAAACCCACGCGAACACAGGGAGAACATGCAAACTCCACACAGAAGATTAAATTACTTGGATTTCATTTTTTGATATTAATAAACAGACCTGTTCTGTTTCCTCTCTTATTTTGTGTGCATCTTAAATAAAACGCCACCTAGCATCTTGTGTCAGGGAATGCATTTTCTTAAATAAGACAGTTACAAACAGATACTGAACTAAGTTTTTGATCTTAACTTGAACAGTTATGCAATACGAATATCCCAGCATTATTTTACAGGGATAGTGTTACAGTAATACTACTACAAATAACGTAGATTTGAATTCCACATGAATTTTGATTTTTTATTTATTTTTTTTATTTTAGTTTGAACATTTATGCAATACTATTGTCCAAGCATAATTATGCATGGATAAGTGTCTATGATACCATTATATATGCCATGAATTTGAATTCTACTTTTTATCTTAAAAAAAAAAAACAAAAGAACTCAAAGGAAAACTTAAAATCATGTTTCTCATGGGAGACAAAGCTGCCACACACAGTATGACAGGGGACACTGCCTCCTGCACCCCATTTCTTAATATATTCAAAGTCACACTGCCTCCTGTGAATGGGAATTTCTCACTATCGATGAATCCCAATTCAAGAGCATTTTCATTTTCAGTGCCATTTGCGCCCGCAATATCAGCAGCACATGCACACTTCCCATAGTCTGTAACGGTTTATAATTTCGTGTATTCCAAAAATCATGGCAGTGAGAGAGGCCATACTACCAGGATTTGGATTTTCTTGCCAAAGTTACTTCTTCCCATAAGACACTCTGTTCATCTCCAGTATGACACCATATCAGCTTTCCAGTGCTTGAAGTGGCTTCTCCCCAATGACTTAGAATGACAACATTCCGAATTAGTCCTTCCTTTGAATTTTTGTTTTGATTTTATTTTTTAGTTTTACATTTGCTAGCCAGGTAAATACAGTGGTCCAAGGACACATTTCATGCATGGGCGTTGCCATGTAGGCAAAGATTTCATGAACTAGAAGGTGATTGTGACAATAAGAAAAGAGCTTGTACAATGGAAGGGAGCTAAATCAGACTAACCAAAAATTATAGACATTAAAGTGCACTTGTCTAACTCGAGTATATGGGGGAACAGTATTAATAACAAGCAAAGACATATTAGTAATTAGGTAGAAGAGTTAAAGGAGTTATTGATGAAGAAACCAAGGATAGGAGGATGCCGAAGTGGGTTCCTTAAACAACAACCCAGGATGTTGTGCAAGAGGGAAAGGGCAGGAGAAAAATGAAATGGGGCGGAAAGGGGGTTAGTGTAAATTTATATGCTGGTTTAACATGACAGATATTAATGTTAGCTTTTTGTACACAAGTTTTTTATTGGAAAAACTCACCCAGACTCTGCTACACTTTGCTGTGAGGGAAAGGTTGGTTTGCTTTTTATTTGTTGTATTTTGTATTAGTTTATTGCCTTTTTATATTCTGAGTGCTGTGATTTGTTTTCTTTGTCTTGTGTTTTGCTTGTGTTCTGCTTTTAACTGCATATTAAAACTTCAAAAGACACCACAGCTCTGTCTCTTGTGAGTCGGGCAGAAAGTTTTCGCCACTCCCCCACCCTGTCACTGCTGTGTTCTTAAATACCACTGTCTTTCTAGTTGCCTGCCTCTTATGTTAATTTGACCATATATCTCATTTCCTCTCTGCTTTCACTGGCTTGTGTGAGTAATCACAAAATTATCATTCTGTGAAATCACTCCCCTTCAACTATTTAAATGTATTGGCCATTCTACTGTATTCCATAGTACCGGAATACAAAAGTTATCACCCCCTTTCAATCTATCTTGCTGTTTTAAAAATAGTGACTCCCACTAAAACTTAACTTTTTAGACAGGTAAAACTTAAGTTACCTATTTTCATATCTAACTTCTCTAGTGCACACTGCAATGTTTAGGGTAAACCATTTTTTTTTCATCTTACCTTTAAGCATCCCTGTAACTAACACTTGTTCTAATACCTGCTGGAAAGCACTAGGAAGACTTAAACTGATACAAGCACTCAACTCTCCTTATTAATAAGGAGAAATTAATCATAGGCACTAAACAGCCTATAATTGCAAAGTACCTTACTAAGGTAAGGGAAAACAGCTCCTGTACTTTTCAACAAAAGCACCAAACCAGGCATGTCCAAGGGACAGCTTCCATTGATTTCTCCTGTCCACCGGGTGAATCTGGGCAAACTGGGGCAATGCAGCAATTGCCTCATGTACACAGACAACCCTCTCCTCCTACCAGCCAACACTACAACCTGTGAGAGATGCACTTACATAGCTAAACTGGAAGCAAATCTCACTCCACCAAGATTGTGCTAGACAGTCAAGAGGAGAAGGTTGACACCCGCACTACGCCTCAAGCAACACATAGCCCTTCTAAATTCACACCACCAACACCCACACATAGCAACACTAAATCCACATATGCAGAGGCCCTTAACTGTAACCTGCCCAAGCAACAAGGACCTCCGAAGCAGAAACGCAAACAAACACCAATCACAACCAAAGTGTCACATATCTCACAACACCAGTGTGCCAACCTGCAACAGACGCTAAGGCAAGACAAAGTACCTAACACTTTAGTCATAGGTGACCCTATAGTCAGGCACACTGATGTCCCACTCACCAGGCTGAACAAGGAGAAAATTACAGTGAGCTGCCTGACGGGTGCCAGGATCCGCCACATAACTCATGCACTCAAGTCACTCAACAACAAGTACAAATATGACTCTGTCATTGTCCATGTTGGAGTGAATGACTTGAGACGTACCTCTCTGGACTACATGAAAAGACATGGAAGAGCTCTTGGATCATGTGGCCCAGGCAGGTATGCCCCTAGCCCTGAGTAGCATCCTGCCTTCTCCCAGAATGATACCAAAATATAAGGACAAAATGATTGACTTCAACAATTAGCTAAACTTCTGGTGTCATTCAAAGGGGATCCAGTATCTGTCTACCTGGGATGACATGATCGACAGACTACAATGCTTTGCCAGAGATGGCCTGCACCTGTCGCACCTGGGATACAGGTTACTGGCTAAGGCTCTTGTCACCCCATAGTGCCTTTTTTTAGGCAAAGTTCAAAGGACAAAACCACCACCGTAACAGGTACAAGCATGCAAAAGCTGAAGGTAATGCTACTCAATGCTAGAAGTCTAAACCTCAAAATGCACTCTCTCGAGGCACTCCTAAAAATGGAGAACATCGATATCTGTGCAGTAACTGAGACCTGGTTCAAGGCTCCAGGGAGCACCCCTGCAATACCAGGCTACAACCCTTACCACACTTTTCAGCCATCAAACCAGGATCGAAACACTAGAGGAGGAGTGTCCATATTCACCAAGGATATTCACACCACCAGGTTAGTTGCCCAACACAATGCGCCTGAAATTCTCCAGGTGCAACTAACACTAGGTAAGACTGCAATCCGAATTACAGCTTGCTACAGATCCCCCACCATGCCTCAAGATTCTCACTACACCTTTCTAAACATACTGGAAAATATTAATATACAAACAAACACCCTAATACTGGGTGATTTCAACTACCCTGCCATTAACTGGGAAAACTACTCGTGTACCAACACCTTTTCCCAGCAGTTCTTGGAATTCATAAATTCCAATGCCCTGGGTCAACTAATCCATAGTCCCACCAGGGGCTCCAATATCCTAGACATGGTCATTACCAACATGGGAAATCGATGCTCCACACCTATGGTCACCCCCTCATTGGTCAGGTCAGATCATAAGCTAATCACCGTTAACTTCCACATCCCACCCCCTCCCCCCAGTAAGGAAACCTCCATAAAAAACTTCTCCAAAGCCAACTTCATGCTACTCAAGTCAGAAGTTACAAACTTCATGACACCCATGCAGATGGGCACTGAAAGTTTGACTGCTGAATTCTACACTAAGGCACTGTATAAGCACATCCAGTCGTGCATGAATCGTGCCATCCCAAATAGAACCAAGATGCTCTCCTCCAAAAAAAGGAAGCCAATCTGGTGGTCCCCTGCCATAAACAAACTATACAACAGAAGGAAGAAACTGTTGCAGAAAAGAGGAAAAATCCCAGGATGCAAAAAACTCCCTTACCAGCCTCAGTAAGAAGCTGAGATCCCTCATAAAATCCTCCAAAGCTTGTTATGCAAATAAAATTGTCAAAGATTCCAAAGACAACCACAAGGCATTCTATAACTATGTCAAGAATCTAAACGGCAATGTTCAGATCTGCTCTGAGCTACAATAGAATGGCATTAAATATACTGATCCCAAAGATATTGCCAATATCCTGGCAGATCGATTCAGTGCCAACTTCACCCCCCTCTCACCCCCTAAATGGCCCATCTCAATACCGGAAGATTGCCAAATTCTGGTAATAATGGCCACACAGGTAAAAAAAATGCACTCTCCAAAGCTAAGAATACAGCATCCATGGGACCAGATGACATCCCGGGCTGTGTACTACATGAACTACAAAATGAACTGGCACCTCACCTAAGTGTCATGTTTAATTATACCCTCACCTCAGGCTTCGTGCCGTTATCCCACTCCACAAGGGGGGATCCACCTTGGATCCTGGGAACTACCGCCCCTTCAGTCTGACGAGCCTGACCTGCAAGGCCATGGAACGTATTATCATGGAGCTTATAAACAAAGACACTGGCAAACTTAAAACACTGGACCCCACCCAGTTTGGGTTTGTGAAGGGCCGATCTTGTCTCCTGAAACTGACTGACTTCTTCGAATCAGTCTCCAGAGCCGTGGACGAGGGTAAGGCAGTCCACACAGTCTATCTGGACCTCACCAGGGCCTTTGACACCATCCCCCACTCTGGAATCTTAGATAAACTTACTAAGCTGGGCATTAATCCCTACGTCACTTGATGGGTTGCCAACTGGCTTACTAACAGAACCCACACTGTAAAAGTAGCTGACTTCAAATCCGGCTCCAGACAAGTGACAAGTGGAGTACCTCAGGGTTCAGTCCTGGGACCTCTCTTGTTTGGCATGTACTTCTCTGAAGTACAGGCCAACACTAAGGGACTCTGGCTAACAAAGTTCGCAGATGACTGCAAACTGGGAGCCGTTATTGAATCCCCAAATGATGTGGATACTCTACAAAAGGGTCTTACAGAAACAGATGCTTGGGCTCAAGCTCAATGCCAAGAAATGTATAGTTATCCCCTTTGGGAAAAACATGTACCCATGAATTACCACATAGGTGGCAGTACACTAAACCCCGAAAGTGTGATAAGAGACTTAGGGACACAGGTGGACAGTGGTCTCACCTTCAATAACCACATCACCACAACAGTCAGGAAATCCTTCTATGTGGCACACCTCATCACTCATTAGACCCATTATAGAATACAACGCCCCATTTGGTATGTACCTCTCAAGACATCTGCAACAACTGGAAAGGGCGCAGAAATACCTCACTAAAAGAATCACAGGCCTAAAGCAGATGCCCTATGCTGACCGTCTTAAAAAACTCCAGCTATACTCTGTCACATATAGTCTACTCCGAGGTGATCTCTGCTTAACATACAAGGCCATGTCAAACCCAGAGCTGCTGGACATGCTACACTTAAAGAAATCCCAATCCCTCAGAGCCACACGCTCCAGGGATCTAAACTTTGTCATCACAATAAACAAAACATGCTGGAGGGATAGGTTCCTGACCCAGAGACTCCACAGACTCTGGAATAGACTGCCCATACATGTCAAGCAGATTGCCTCTTTGGCCCTCTTCAAAAGGAACATTGATGATTGGATGGGAGAAAGGAAATTCACCCCAGGTTCACATCAGTCACCCTGCTAGAATAGGGTCCAGGGAAGTAAATAGTGTGGGAAGAAATAGCCAGGGAATTGTTATGGCTAGGCTTGTATAGGCCCTAGGGCCGATAGCCTAGTACCAACCTATGAGCCTATGAAAGTCGTTCTTATTGCTGTAAAACCATACTTGCGAGTGATAGGGTAGCTAGCTAGGTCTGTAAGAGAAATTACACTAAGCTTATTTTGAGGAGGTCGTGCAGTGCTTTTCTAAACGACAGACCAGTATTATATAAGCTGACTTCTTTTCTGGGATGACATTCCATTCAGCAGAGGTAAGCTTAGAAAAGGGTTTCTCACAATTATATGGTAAAGTGAGATCACATCAGAATTTCTAAAATGGTATGTGTTGTTTCAAAAAGCGTATAGTTATCTTGGGGGAACAGTTAATTGCCACTGATTAGCTTAAATGTAAGTTTAAGAAGTATGATTACCCATCCATGTACCAGAAGGTTAGATTTCAGGTTGGTTAGGCAATGGAGTTCAGTGTGAGGCCTGATGTGGACACATACAGGTTCATAGGTGTGTACTAGGCTAATGGCCCTGTAGCCTTTACAAGCCTAGCCCATAGGATTATGCTGGCATCGTGCCACCAAACCTTAGTTCACAGTGCCTTTGTCAAGGACAGCCAGTGGAGTGATCCCCGGGGTGAATTTTCTATTTCCCATCCACTCATCAAAATTTATCTTGAAGAGGGCCAGTGAGGTGCTCTGTTTGACATGGATGGGAAGTCTATTCCACAGCATGGGCAGTCTCTGGTTATGAACCTGTCCCTCCAGCACGTTCTGTTGATTGTGGTAATGAGGTCAAGGTCTCTGGAGTGTGTGGTGCAGAGGGATTGGGATTTCTTTAGATGTAGCATTTCTAACAGAGCGGGGTCAGACATGGCTATGTAAATCAAGCAGAGATCACCTCTAAGTAGGCGATATGAGACAGAGAATAGTTCAGTTTTTTGAGTCTGTCCATATAGGACAAGTGTTTAAGGCCTAGGATCCTCTTTGTGAGGTACTTTTGTGGCCTCTCCAGTTGTTGCAGGTGTCTAGTGAGGTACACGCCAAATTGTACTCAATGACTGGCCTAATAAGGGAAGAGTAGAGAGAGACAATGACCTCTTTGTAATGAGATGTGCCACATAGAAGGACTATCTGACCACAGTGGCAATGTGGTGGTCAAAAGAGAGATTGCGGTCAACCTGTGTTCCCAGATCTCTTATAACGCCTTCGGTGTTCAGTGGACTACCATCGATGTGGTAATTCATGGGAACTATGTTTTTCCCAAAGGGGATGATGACACATTTTTTGGCATTGAACTTAAGGCCATGGTTCTGGCACCAGTCGTTGGTCTCATTGAGGCCTTTCTGTAAAATGTCAACATCACTTGAGGAGTTAATAATGGTTCCCAACTTGCAATCGTCTGTGAACTTTGTCAGCCAGAGTCCCTTAGTGTTGGCCTGGACCCAGGGGAGACAGAATCTTATTTTCTGCAGGATATCATGGTTTTGTGCTGACTGATTGGCAATGACTGGAAGGGAGTGTTTTAACCAAGAGAGCATTACATTGATGGCTATGGTGTCTTTAGCTAGCAGATGTGAGATTTTGTAGGGGAGGCCACCTTATTTGACTGACTATCACCATGAGGTAGGAAAGTTAACCCCAGAGTAGTCTGTAGCAAGTCAAATGGCAGTGGGCAGCCTTGTGGGTTCCAGTACATTTAGTGGTCCAGTATATGCTAGTCTTTTAATTGTTCTGAACATTGTAACTATTGATGTGTTTGGGTTAAGTATGAGATAGTAGCATGTCATTTAGTAACCACTTGTGTATGTTTTCAGTTTATTTGTAAGGCACTTTCAGTTCAATTCTGAAGGATCCTGCTCTGGAAATAATGCAATCTGCATACAGCAGCCAGTTAAGATTGTAGAGGTCACATGGAAGATCACGGACAAAGAGGGAGAACAGCAATGGACCAAGCACAGAGCCTTGGGGGACTCCTGGGAGGGTTGATCCTGATAAGTTTTGCTTAGAATAAGAAGCAACAGTGAAGGCCCTGTTGAGCAAGCATTCAGTGAATCAGGAGCACACCTCATCAGTGAATCTACAGGAAACGTGTTAAGAAATAAGAACGTTATGATCTAAACAGTCAAAGACTCTTTTCAGACTTATGAACACTGCCTTGTCCAGTCTCAGTTTCACTGCTGGTTTTGCCCTTTTCCTCAGTAGATGTGATTGTTGAGTGAAAAGATAGCTGTTCTGTATGTAGATCAGAATCCATGCTGCCTATCTGAAAGGATGTCACACTTAGTTAAGTACTGCACTTCTTGGCCATATACAATTCATTCTATCAGTTTGGCTTATGTTTCCTATGGGATGGTAGTTTTTGACCAGCTGGCATAATGGTTAAGGTACTTGCCTTCCATGCACAAAGTACAAGATTTGTTCCTGACATCTGGCCAATACCTATATTTAGTATGAATGCTCTCCCTGTGTCTCTGTGGACTTCCTTCCTTCTCCTAAAAGCATGCTGACTGTTTCTATCTCAAACTCACCCAGCAATAGAGCTATGGGCAGCAGCACAGACTCCAGATGGTGTCCTAGAGAGAGAAGTGTTGTACAGACGAACTGTGTTGGGCATCAACTGCGGTGTGCAGAAATGATGTGGGAATTGTGGTAAGGGAGAAGCTTCAAAATGTCATCAGAATTCGTGATAGGCTCATGGTCATCAGACTCCAGTGTAAGGATGAGGCACTATTCATAATCCCGGTCTATGTCTCACAGCAGAGTTGTGGATAGTGAGTAAGAGTGCATTGAGACAGCAGTTGCAGTACCCCAGTACCCTCTAGATCAAGTAGGACAACATGAATTCCTGTTGATAATGGGTGACATGAATGCACATACTGGGACAGACAGAACGGGATATGAGGACTGCCTTGGTCCACACGGGTGAAGCAACAGGAATACAGAAAGAGAAGCTATTCCAGACTTTTGTTTGGCAAATGGCTTGATTAAGGTCAAACATTGTTTAACAACAGACAGTCACAGGATCACATACAAGAGTGGCCAACATGCAAGTAGACTTCCTAATAGTGAGGAAAGGACACTGGGATAGAATCAGCGACTGCAAAGTCACCCCCAGTGAAACAGTCAGCCCACAGCATAAACTGCTGGTTGCTACAATCAGCTGCAAGTAGTGGTCAGAGAAGGCAATAAGGTAAACAGAGACTAGAATGAGGACCTGGAGATTGACAGGAGATAAAGCACAAGAGTTCAAGGAATTTCTCAGGGCTCTAGCACCTCAGGAAGAAGAGAAGAAATACTGACAGCCCCTCAAACAGCATGTGTGAGGACTGGAGAACAGGTCTGTGGCAGAGCCAGGTACGGAAATAAGGTACATAAGAAAAGCTGGTGGTGGAATGCAGAAGTCCAGGAAGTCATCAAAAGAAAGAAGGAGTGCAGGAAAACCTGGAGATAGAAAAGATGGACTGGGCAAAGAAGGAATACAGGAAGGCTGACAGACTCAAAGACCAGTAAAGAACAAGGCATCAGAGGCACTCTACCAGCTTCTGTAAAGTGAGTCGGTAGATGTCACAAAGAAACTATCAGCTTGCAAGTCAGAAACAGAAAGATAAAGGAAATAGTCAGACACCCTTCATAAGGGATGCCAGTAACAAATTGCTCACCAGGCCACAAGAAATCAAAGACAGAAGGATGGAGTACTTTCAGCAGCTTCTGAATGAAGAAAACCCCACAAAAGCTGTACTGCCTCAGGCACAGCCTATCATGAAAGAAGAGGAGTATCTCATCCTAGAAGAAGTAAGACTAGCACTAAGGAAAATGAAGTCAGGGAAAGCAGCAGGCTCAGATCAGCTCATGGCACATATTATCAAGATGCTGGGTGACATGACGGAGAAATGACACCTGAATGTACTCAAAGCAGTATGAAGAGAAAGGCGCATCCCAGATGGCTGAAGAATAAGCATACTCGTGCCAGTGTGCAAGAGCAAAGGGGACATTCACAGCTGTGGGCAGTACTGAGGTATCAAACTCCTGTCACACTGCATAAAAATTCTGGGCAGTCTGAATGATAAATAAATATGTAAAGTAGCAGAAAGTAAGATGAGAAATGAGCAGTTTGGATTCAGATCAGGATGTAGCACAACCACCTCATGTTTTCAGTGAGACAGATAATTGATAAGAAACTGCAAATGAGGAAAGAGCCCAACTTGGCATTCCTAGACTTGGAGAAATGATATGAAAAGATCCCAAGAAAGATGATTTGGAAGTCCTGTGGTGGTTCAAAGTCCCATAAAAATTGGTAGAATTGGTGCAGGCTATGTACAAGGACCCAATGACAAGTACGAACAATGTTTAGTCTCAAAGGGAGGTTCCCAGTGGGAGTGGGTGTGCAACAGGTTTAATCTCTGAGTCCATTGCTGTTCATACTAATGATGGACTATATCAGCAAACAAGTAGGAGGGTACAGACCACCAAAGTTGCTGTAAGCAGATGATGTGGCATTACAAGCAGACTAAGCAAGAACTTTAGCAAAGGATCTGGGAATGGAATGCAAAACTCAAGGCACATGGGATGAAACTGAGTACAGATAAGACAGTTGTGATGGCAGCAAACAGGGGAAATCAGAAGTAGATGAAAATTGAGATACAGGGGAAAATGGTGGAACAGGTTAACGGTTTCTAGTATCTAGGAGGGGTGGCGGAAAAGTAGGTAAGTCTGAATGAGGAGGTCAAAGCTAGAATCAGAGAGGCTGCTGCCAACTGGCACAGGATGGCAGGGTTAGCATGTGACAGAAGAATGTGAAAGAGGTTGAAAAGCAAGGTGTACAAAATAGTAGTGCATCCAGTAATACTCCATGGTACAGAAACTTGGGCAGTAAAGGCAGAGCAGTTGATGAAGTTAGACGTGATGGAGATGAAGTGCTTGAAATGGGTGATAGGATGCTCATAGTGGGATAAGTGAAGAAATGAGACATTAGAGCAGAAATCAAAGTTGCTCCATCAAAGAGAACAGATTACACTGGTTTGGGCACCCATGAAGAAAAGCAAAAGACAGTCTGGTGCAGGGGCGGCCCGTGCTATTGGACTGCCGGACTGCAGCCCCCTCAACTGAAACTAAAAGAAATAAAAATAAAAACAAATAAATAAAAAAGAAAAAAAAAGTTTAAAAATTCGCGGACTTCGCGCATGCGCATTAGTCCAGACTGCTGCTGAGAGTCTCTGCGCATGCTCCAGGCAGTCCTGATAGGGAAACATGAGGAACGGAGCTCCCAGAAGTCTATGCAGTTTTAAACTGCATAGACTCGCTGGGAAAACGCATCGGGGTCGGACTGCAACACCAGCAGTCTGGAATTGCTGCAGTCTCTCGTCGGGAAGATCTCGCGGGTGGGTCTGTAGTTGCAGGAGGGGTTTGGATCTCGCGGGTCTTTGGATGTATTGCAGGATGCGGGCAGGGTTTGGATGTACTTGCATTGGATTTATGGAGAAAGGACATTGAGTTTATGGTGATTTACTTGCAGGTAAGTGTGTTGGATTTGTGTGTGTGTGTGTTGGATTTGTGTGTGTGTGTTGGATTTGAGTGTGTGTGCGTGTGTGTGTGTGTGTGTGTGTGTGTGTGTGTGTGTGTGTGTGTGTGTGTGTGTGTGTGTGTGTGTGTGTGTGTGTGTGTGTAAATGCCCCAGGTGCAATATACTGGTGGTTAGACTCATGGTGGTGTGATAGGGAATACCTCAGGCTTCAACCCTGTACCCTGTATGCAGGTGTTAAAGTCTTGAGTTCCCTACCCACCACCATTTGTAAAAAAATTGCAGATTTTTGCCTCATATTTGATCTGATCTGTTCCTCATAATATCTGTGGTTTGTAAATGTTGCAATGCTTGATATTTGATGGTGCAGTAGTAGCATTGTTGCCTCACAGCTGCATGTTCTCAGGTTTGATTTTTGGCTGGGGCTCCTTCTTTGTGGGGTCTGTATTTTCTCCCTGTGTTTGTGTGGGTTTGCTTTTATTTGATGGTGCAGTGGTAGCATTGTTGCCTCACAGCTGCAGGTTCTCAGGTTTGATTCTTGGCTGGGGTTCCTTCTTTGTGGGGTCTGTATCTTCTCCCTGTGTTTGTGTGGGTTTGCTTTTGTGTCCTCCCATGTTACAAAGACATGTCTGCATTATTTCTTCCTGGGCCTCTGCTGAAAATTGTTTTTTGTTCCAAGTCAGACTGTCCTGATTAACAAATGTTAAATAAAATTGACAGGCATTTGAATTTCAGACTTCAGGTTTCTGAATGTTTAATTCCTTACATATTTGATGGTGCAGTGGCAGTATTGTTGCCTCACAGCTATAGGATTTGTGGTTTGATTCTTGGCTGGGGTGCCTTCTGTGTGGAGTCTGCATCTTATCTCTGTGTTTGTGTGGATTTGCTCTGGTGTCCTGCCATTTTACAAAGACATGTGTCTACAGTATTTCTCCCTGGGCCTCTGCTGTTTTTGTTCCATCAGAAGTAAAATTGACAGGCATTTGAATTTCAGACTTCATAGTCTTCAGAAAATACATAGTAAAACAACTTTTTATTCTAGCAATAAATATATAGTAACACAACCTTTTATTATAGCAGTTTTTTAAGTTTATAAGATGACTATTTGAAATTTGTCCTTATTTTTGGGACTGTAATACCCTGTTAGTGGCTTTGTCCAGGTTTTTTGTGCTAAGGTTGACAGCTATGGCAAGAACTGAATTCACTGAATATGTTTGAGGGCTGTATTCCCTCATTACTGGGTTTGCCCAGGTGTTTTGTGCTAAGAGGTTGACAGCTATGGTGAGAACTGAATTCATTAAATGATAGCCATTTAAGTTTCAGTCTTCCTCTCTTTCACAAAGCAGCTGATTTGGCGCATTGGTATGTTGCTCTTGACTGTTTTGCACAGGGACCTTTGCTGTAAAATGTACGGTGGTAACACAGCATTTTTCTTTCACAAAGCAGGTGATTTGGCATAGTGGTATGTTGTTCTGACTCTTTTTTGCACAGGGACCTTGGCAGTAAAATGTATGTTGGTAACACAGCATTTTATTCTAGCAGCTTTCCAAGATTATAACAAGCAATGTTTAATGTGTCCCTGGTTTTTGCCCTTTTGACCCACCCCAATAAATTTGGCTTTTTCCAGACTTCTTGTGCTGCGAAGTTGAGATGCAGTTGAATATTGAGTAGATTTTACAAGGAGCTGAGAGCTGCAGGGGAAGAGAAGTTTAGTGCTGATTATGCTAAGTCAGCTCACATTGCTAATAGCACAACAGGTTGTGTACTTGCTTTTGATGCAGACGGTTGTTGGTTCTACTCCCATAAGGGGTGAATGCTGCCGTACTGAAAGTTAAGATACTAACTATGAGCCTGTTATCAGTTTGCCATCCATTTCCTATTGCAATATTACTAGCTTATTTTTAATGTAATTTAGGCAATTTATTCCTCAGGGGCATCAGACACTTTATTTTTCGATGAAACCATGAAATATAAAGGTGATTGCTAGCAGCAACCTCTTCATTACAGATTTATTTAACGTGGAATTATTTAGATGACTTTTTTACTACTTCAGAGATTGTGCATATTTACTGATAATGGTGGACTGTAAAATTGTGCATATTTACTGATAATAGTGGACTGTAGAAGTTTGAGTAGACTTTTATGATGGAAATGTTCTGAATTGGGCAGTTTTATTTAATTGTTTACTGGAAAAATGTTCAAAGCAATAGGAAGGTGTCAAAGAGCACATGTATGTTTCATATGCAAGGGGCCTATGATTTGAAAACAGCCCAGAATTAATTTTTATCTGCCACGGGTAAAATGTATTTTCTTTGAATGTGCGTTTTAATGTTGTTTCAATGAATGTGAGTTTCAAGGGCAGAGAAGTTTTAATGCCAAGTTTGGTTAGCAGATGTCTTAGTGTTTGTGCTGTAAAATGCAAAATAAAACTTTCAAATGAAGTTCAAATCATCATAGAAGTAAATCAGTATGCACATTAGTGTTTATGGTAAATGGAGTGAAATAGCAAAGTAATGAATCATTGGAATGGCTGCAGGGGGAGGCTCCATTCGACCATGGTTTTGTGAGGGGGAAGGGCGGCAAACTTAGACAGCCCCAGCATGAACTATACTTCCCAACTGTCCAGATTTTCAAAGGATGAATAGGTTTTTTGCTTCTTATTTTTGGTTTGTTCCTAATAAAATTTGTGGTTTTCTGGCAAATTATTTTATTTATTTATTTATTTTACATTTGTTGACCGGGCTAGTCTAACTGGATATATGTCCATTTTCAGTAGAGGCCCGGGGAGAAAAGCTCCATACTTGAATATTAAGACAGTTAACAATACATAGAACTATTAAGAATAAATACAGAGGTAGCAATGGTCAAGTGAACAGTTATAATAATACATTTGTGAAGTAACAGTATTAGTGGAAATTAAACAATTCTATAAAAAAAAACTAAACTAAAAACAATTCTAAAAATCACACTAAGTGGTATGAGCAGGTCATACTTATAGGAAAGAGAATATATGTGTCATTATGTAATTAAAGAGGAAGAGTAGTAGTAGGATATGGAAGTACTGGTAAAAGGAGGAGGGATAGGTTAAGAATAGAAGGGGAAAAAAGAAGTCAGTCAGGGTTAGTGCATGGACAAAGCCAATGGGCTGTCAGATGTTCTTTAAGATGTTTTTTAAAAAGAGAAGAAGAAGCAAGTGTAGATAATTCAGCAGGAAGCTGATTCCAGAATTTTCCTGCCGTGTTTGAGAAAAGTGAATCTCCGGCTTTGTTGTTGGCTTTATTAGAGGAAACTAGAAGCTTGTTAGCAGAGCGTAGTGAAGCTAGATTAGTGTAAGGTGTAATTAGATGAGTGAGGATAGGGGTATTGTTAGGGTGATACAGGGTCTTGTGTATGATAGGTAAAGGCAAATCATTTAGGAATTAAGTTACTAAATAGTGACACACTAGTTTCAGACTTCATAACCTTCAGAAAAATGCATGCTAAAGTAAGACCTGTTCTTATCAACTGTCCCAGTTTATACAAGAGCAATTTTTAGTACTGTTTATATGTTCCCCCAATATATTTGGCCTTGTCCAGATTTATTGCATTAACAGGTTGAGAGGTACATGCAAATTGCTTTATAGAATTAGGCATAGCCAAACCTCTCAACTGTCCCTGAATTTGGCTCAAAATGTTGCTCTTCCCCTAATAATCCCTCTGCAAAATAGCAATTTTGGAAGAAAACATGAAGGGTTTACAATTAAGAAATAACTGTAATAATCAGAGTTATAGATTACTTTTATTTCAGAAATGTATGTAGACTCTTTTATTTTGTCAGCTGCTCAAGTTAGCAGTACTAATATTAAAAAAGTGTCCCTTCTTTGACAGGTTCCCAGCTGTATTGTGTGGCTATTTTATATTGTTGCATCACATTTTTGGTCCATTTTTCATAAAATTGTGTTTTTTTGACAAATTAGTGGTAAATCATTAAAGACTGAAGTTAGAAAATAATGACTGGCATTTGAGTTTCAGATTTCATATCCTTCAGAAAATTCATACTAATGCAAGACCTACTATTCTATTATCTTTCTAAGTTTATAAGAGCAATATTTAAAAATTGTCCTTATTTTTGGGCCTTTGTCCCACTTCTGGAACTGGATGCTGGAAGGGTTTGTCAGAGAGAGACTCTCTGTTACCCTGATTCTGCGGACCTCCTCTGCCTCTAGGGCGGCGTCTGTTGTTGTCCCCCCCGCCTCTCGGGGGGAATTGACCTTTTGCGTCAGGCGTGACTCCCTGAGATTTGCGGAACCACATTTTTCCACCCTTTTGACCCTTAGGAATAGGGTCTGGACGGGGTTGAAAAATGGACTCCTACGGCAGAGAGAGTCTTGCCATCTTGTTCGCATCTGGTCAAAGTATCCTTCACTTGAGGACCAAACAACGCTGAACCATCAAAGGGGGAGTTAGTGAAGGACACCTTGAAGGGGTCTGCAAAGTTGCAAAGCCGCATCCAGGCATGACACCTTAAAGCCACGCCTGTGCCTGCGGCTCTACTCGCTCCATCGACTGCATAGGAAATAAGCCACATGGAGGAGTTGACAATGGAATTTAGGGTTCCTAGCTGGGAGTTGATTTTGTCCTGAGACCCCACAGCTGTTGGATCCTGTAGGGTATCACCCATTTCTTTGAGAATGTCTCTTTGAAGGCGGGTGAAATGGCACAAGTAATTCAGCGACCGCATGGCGAAGGTCGCTGAAGAGAACATCCGCTTGCCGTACCTATCCATAGTCCTAGATTCCTTATTAGGAGGATGGATAGGCACTGAAGGATCGGCCAGTTCCTTCTTAGTGGCTGCAGCCACCACCATGGCATCAACTGGGACACCCTTAGTTAAAAATTGTTTATCTGACGGGGCTGTGATAAATTTGGAAGGCCTCCGTGGGGTGGGTTCCATCGTATCAGGGGCCGTCCACGCCTTCAGCGCCACCACTTCCATGAGGGGGTCAAAAGGCGGAGACACCCAGGAGGTGGAAGGGCGAGAACCAAACACCTCCAGGTAAATCGACTCGTCCTCGGAAGGATTGAGGGTAGACCAGTTCTCCCTCTGCTTGAGGATTTCAAGAATGTCAGAAAAAGAGACATCCTCAGAGGGGGACCGTGGGGACCCTTCCCACTCATCCAAGTCGGTATCAGATGTGATGTTCTCAGGGGAGTCCACATGCTTCCTCTTACATGTCCTCTTTTGAGGGGGTTCACCTGATGGATCAGGGGAAGCCTCGAAAGAGGAGGATATTCCCAATGGGGAAACCTGAGGTCTTGGGTCTCTACGGTCAGGAATGAGAGAGTGGGTAGAAACCGCAGCAGGCACTAGAGTGGGAGGAGCTGATGGAGCTGACCGTGGCGCAGGCACAGGAGCCAGTACGCTCCTCATGACCTCGAAGGCACCCCTATCAGGCAGGACAGAGGGTTCCCATTCCGAAGAAATAGGAACCCCAGCCAGCACAGAAAGGGACGCTCCGAAGCCGATGTCGGGGCCGAACTCACCAGCGCCAAAGCTCCGAGAGGGAGAATGGGGTCGGACAAGGGTCCGATGCCACTCGCCCCCTCGGAGCCAACGAGGGAGTCCAAGTGCCTGGATCCCTCCATGGATGGGACCATGGAAGAGATCGGAGCAGACGGAGCCGAAGGGGAAGTATCGGCTCCGATGTCATGACGGTCACGGCTCCAAGGAGCACTGGCTCTGAACTCAGGGGCAGAGTCAGAGGATAAATCGAAGATGGTATGGGTAAAGCCACTGTCTGTTGAGACAGGCTGTGAAGAATTTGGGCCAGTGCCTGAGACTTTAGGAGTCTGCTAACCACTCTCTCACAGTCATGGTCAGAAAGCCTGGAAGACCGAGAGGAATGGCTCCAATGGCTCCGCTCCGAGAGCAAAGGTGATCTCGGAGCCGAGTGAATGGACTCCAGAGACCTAGATCTTTTGCGGGTGGAAGATGGCACCGAGACTAGTGGTGCCGATGGAGCCAAAGACACGTCGGCTCTGACCGGAGCCGACTTTGGAGACAGAGTCTCTGAGGCATCGGCTCCAGCTGGAGCCGATGCAGAAGACTGCGACATAGCTGTATCGGCTCCAGCCGGAGCCGATCGTGACACAGTAGGTGAGCCACCAGCAGAAGGCTTGGAGCACGGAGCCGACGGTTTGGATGGCTTCGAAGGTTTACCTGGCAAGGACTTAGCCGGGGAACCTTTGGGCTTTAATAAGCCCCTCAAAATTAACTTATTCCTGCACTCCTGTAGGACTCTTGGACTGAACGCATGACAAACAGAACAAGAGTCCTGCAAGTGCAGGGGTCCCAGGCAATAAATGCAAGAAGTGTGACCGTCTGTCAGCGACATTTTCTGACAGCACGAGTCACACTTCTTGAAGCCTGAGACTTTAATGTCTTTAGACATTAAGCTGTTAAAGAAAGAAAAATATCTTCCTTAGAAGTTAAAACACACACACACACAAAGTAAAAATAAAGGTTAATAACTAACACACACCTAACTGTTCCAAAACAAGGGAACGGGAAAAAAACGGAAAGGGCCTAAGGCCTAACCTTAACAGGGGAGGGATATAACTTTGGGATTAGGGATTAACCAAAAATGGGACCCAACAGAGTGGTATAAGGTACTAGACTATATATTTATAAAATAAAAGGGGAAAAATCCTAAGAAAGGAGAAGAAAAATTTTAATTTTTCACTGACCTGTGGAGCCAGTAAAAAAAGCACCTCGCTAGCGAAAGCGGCAAACGAGATCTGGGTAGTTAGCGCCTAGCATCATGGGATATAGGGTTGCCTCGAGCCAGTAAAATTAGCTCTCGAGCTTTAGTACAGGCCGAGTCGGAGCCGAGGATCGGCTCCGAACCCATCCAGCAAGAATGAAGGCGAGATTGACAACTTAACATCAGCTGTCATATATAATAGATGGGAATAATTACTTCTTTTCATAATGGCGACACTTTCCATATTATTTTTGAATGTGAATGGCCTCACAGGTATAGACAAAAAGAAAGAATACTTACTTATATTAAGAAATGTAGAGGGCAAATAGCAATTCTACTGGAAAGACATTTGAAAAGAAATGAGCATGTGAATTTGATAGTGAAAGAATTTCAGGATGGATATTGAGCATAATATCAGGAACAAAGGAAAAATGAACTACTTATATTACTTGCTACAGGAGCTCCAATAGTGACAGAGAAGGAAAATAAACAAGATAACGGCAGATTTGTGGAGGTAATGGACTATTGGTGATGGATGAGGATTACGATGGCATGTATTTTCCACCTAAAACTGCTATTATGGTGTTTTAAAAAAATTTGGAAGAAATAATCTGCTTTCAGCAGGAAAATTACTTATAGTTACTTATAGGTACTTATAGGGAATGGAATTTGATTTCCAACAATGAGGATGCAGCTGGGGACCTATAAGTTAAAATATAACAAAAATCATGGTAGATTTCTGAAGCAATTTATAAAAAATATTTCGTATGGAAGATGTGAATTCAGTAGTAGGAACTTATTGAGAATTTAAGTAAGCAAATGTTTTACAAAGAAAATAAGGGACTCAGAAATTCAGGGATATAAATGGTATGGTATTCAAGAAAAGTTGGCCTTATCTGCAGATGATATTATTTTGTATCTGATAAAACCAAAACAGGATATCTCAGTGTTGTGAAACATTCTGGGACAGTTCAGATTTTTTGTCAAGATATAAAATTAATGAAGATAAAACAGAGGCTATAGCTGTAATCTATGTGCCCACACATGATTTGGTTCAACAGTACTCGTATTTATAGGGACATAATAAAATGAAGTATTTAAGAGTGTGGATTAAAAAGGATGCTGTTATGGCAGCTAAGGATATGTGGAAAGAGACTTAAGATTAAACAAAAGATAATACAAAAGCTTAGAAACTGGAAGCTCTTGCCTAAGGACATGGATAGCAAAATACAACCAGTAAAATGATTTTAGTCCCTTTGGTTTTATATACAGGTCAGGCATTTTTAACCAGAAGAGAAGTTTTGGATAGTATTTAATAAAAAGTTGAAGGATTTTATCTGGGAGGGGAAATGGGCAGGAGTCAAGTGGGATAAATTCATCTGGATTCAAAGTAATATTTTAGAGCTACACAGTTAATGCTTTTACACGTAACACAAGCAGAAAGCTACAATTCACATTCGAAAGGGATGATGATAAAGCAGGGGGATACAAGAAATAAGAAGAATGGGATGTTGGATGTAGATGCTTAGGGAGAA
The DNA here is from genome assembly GCF_019279795.1 of Protopterus annectens. NCBI lineage: Eukaryota > Metazoa > Chordata > Ceratodontiformes > Protopteridae > Protopterus > Protopterus annectens. The sequence goes on from NC_056737.1 coordinate 1,070,854,010, forward strand.
TAACAAAAGTCATGCAGAATACTACATTCATAAATAGCAGAACAGGCACTAAGAACTAAGCTTACATGGGAATGGAGAAAGGAGATTCTGCTGATAGTGATGACTGCAAGTAGAGGTACAGAGAATAGGAAAGAGAGAGCTGGAACTTACTGGAGGCAGCTGGAAAAGGAACCAAGATACTGGGAACAAATAATTAGAGAGGGGAAAGGTAACAGAATGAGAAGCCATTTGGATTGCAGTCTAGAGAATGTCTTCCTTATCAGGGATTGATATCAGAGTACAGAGAAAGGGATAAGGGAATCCTAAATAAAAGATCTCCGCTGGTTGAGGTTTTAGTTGACTCTAGAACAAAAATTGCTATTAAAAAGGGATGATTAGTAGGGAATATAAAATATTGCACAATAACAATAGAAATATTGGAAGAGAGATTAGATATGTATTTACAAAGAAACAATATGCAACAAAAATTGAAGATGATTTAGGATTTTTGCCTGGAAGTGTTTTCATAGGTACTTTTACACTCCAAGCAGACTCCAAAGAATTCTTCCTCAGGTAGACTGCAAATGTTGGCAGTGTAATGGGGAAGAAAGAGGTAACTGGGAGCAGATGTTTTCAAACTGTAATGAGTTGGCAGACTTTAAAAAGTCTCCACAGAGTACTATGTTAGGATTGCAGGTTGAGCAAATCAACCTAACTAAGGAAATTATTTTCTGAGCTGTGATACAGGATCTGAATTGCTTAAACATAGTAAGGCCTCATTAAGTTTAATTCTGGTGGCTGCCAAAAACACAATTGCTAGAAAATTGAAATCAAAGTCTAACCTCAAAAATGTACATATTGTAAATATCTTAATTGTACTATAACAAAATAACCTACGCCTGCTCTCTAATATGATATGAAATTGTAAATTGTATTTTCTACACTATGGTTGTATCTGTAACTAAACATTGTAATTGTAGAGCTTTTTCTGTTATCTGTAACTAAACCTTGTAATTGTGGAGCTTTTCTCCCCGGGCCTCCACTGAAAATGGGCTCCCTGAGCCCAGTGGACCTCCCCAATCATCAAACTGGAAATAAATAAATAAATCTACCATACGTGAACTAGTAAACACTGCAACAGAGATAAAAAGAACAGGAAGTATGATTTTTAGAAAAGGGTAGGAGTAAATAACAAAAATGGAAATTCTGGGAGTAATACATGCAAAAATGTTTTGCAGCAGGGATGAGGTGTAAGAGAAGGCAGGAAATGAACAGTTTATGTAATGATGGATTGATTATACTGTGTAGAACAATATATGTGATGTATAATATATGTAAATGTGAATTTGTTAATCGGTTTGACTGCTATTAAATGTCAGTTTCCCTATGTCATAAGTAATAAATCAATACAGGGTGTTTAAAATGGTTTAGAATACTGATTTTTACAGTCTATAGCAAGCGGTGTAATGGCACTATGCAGTTCCACCTTAAAGGGTGACTTCACAGTAGCAAGCGCTGTAATGGCACTGTGCAGTTCCACCTTAAAAGGTGACTTCAGAGTCAGTGAACTAGCACTTCTGATATCAAATCACATTTTAGGAAAGAAACGTACATGGGCAATGCAGCTGTTAATAAGAGGCAGTCCCACAATCTGATGACAGTACTGCCGTTATTACTTACATCACAACCTGAAGAAGGATTCCAGCTAATACATTAAAACAAATCCTGTCCAAAGCATGATGACAGACGTTTTCTAACTTGATCTGCATGACAGGAATATAGTACATATCAATGAGCACAGCAAGCAATTATTTCTTTTATAGCATAATAGGCAGACGTCTGCAGTGTATATGACACACTTGATAACCACACTTTAAAACAAGAAATAATCAGACATGGTCTGTAGCCTGCACTGCTTAACTAGCAGTTGAACTGGCTGCCAGTTTATGGTGAAAATTATGAGCACAGTGAAGGTTACTGGGCTGCCAAATGAGGAGTCCATGAAGGTTCCATACCAGGACTCTGTTTATATAACTACTATTGATCCATATTAAAGTTCAGAAAGAAGACAAGGGTGCATTGTGAAAAAAGTGACTGGAACACCTTCACTATCAATACAGGCTACCAAGGCTTGGTTTATTTGTTCTATTCAGCAGACACGTTAGAGGGGGTTCTTATCACAGTGTTTAAGGCAACAAAGGGTGAATAAACTATTTGAACACCTGGGTTTGAAAAAAAAAAAAAGAGTCAAAGACAAGAGAGAGTGCATTTAATTTGAACACATAGGTTCATAGATTGCTACTAGATTATCGGCCCTAGGACCTATACAAGCCTAGCCATAACAATTCCCTGGCTATTTCTTCCCACACTATTTACTTCCCTGGACCCCTGTCTAGCAGGGTGACTGACATGATCCCCGGGGTGAATTTCCTATCTCCCATCCAATCATCAAGGTTCCTTTTGAAGAAGGCCAAGGAGGCGCTCTGCTTGACATGTATGGGCAGTCTATTCCAGAGTCTGGGGAGTCTCTGGGTCAGGAAACTATCCCTCCAGCATGTTTTGTTCACTGTGATGACACGGTTTAGATCCTTGGAGCGTGTGGCTCTGAGGGATTGGGATTTCTTTAAGTGGAGCATGTCCAACAGCTCAGGGTTTGACATGGCCTTGTATGTTAAGCAGAGATCACCTCTGGGTAGAAGATATGCCAGAGAGTATAGCTGGAGTTGTTTTTAGACGGTCAGCATAAGGCATCTGCTTAAGGCCTGTGATTCCTTTAGTGAGGTATTTCTGCTGACTTTCCAGCAGTTGCAGATGTCTTGTGAGGTACATACCTCCTTTTTTCTGGATGAAAAGCCCTTAGTGATGAGGTGTGCCACATAGAAGGATTTCCTGACTGTTGTGGCAATGTGGTTATCGAAGGTGAGACCACTGTCCACCTGTGTCCCTAAGTCTCTCATCACACTTTCGATGTTTAGTGTACTGCCACCTATTGTGGTAATTCATGGGTACATGATTTTTCCCAAAGGGGATAACTATACATTTCTTGGCCTTCAGCTTGAGCCCATGGCTCTGGCACCAAGCATCTGTTTCTGTAAGGCCCTTTTGTAGAATATCCACATCATTTGGGGATTCAATAATGGCTCCCAGTTTGCAATCATCTGCAAACTTTGTTAGCCAGAGTCCCTTAGTGTTGGTCTGTACTTTAGAGAAGTAGATGCCAAACAAGAGCGGTCCCAGGACTGAACCCTGATGTACTCCGCTTGTCACTTGTCTAAAGCTGGATTTGAAGTCGACTGCTTTTACAGTCCGGGTTCTGTCAGTAAGCCAGTTGGTTGGTATCATGGAGTCACTACCCAACTTACAGAGACTAGCTAAATAGTAGAATCACCCACCCAATAATCTCATTAAGTGTAGCACAATGGACTGATTTAAGGAAAACCTGAACACTTTTTATGATTATCGGTGCAATCAGATTATCTTTAAGTGGGTTTTATGGATTGTGTGTTCACTTGTACTTGATTTGATTTGAAGATAAAATATATGTGGCTCCAGAAAAATTTGGGAGGCTGACAAAAGTATTTTTTTCACAGAGGACCTATGCCAGTCTAGCAGAGGCTCAGCTTCCCCAGTTACCTCATGGACTAATTTTGGAGAGGCCTTCCCCAAGATTATAAAGTACTCTTCTGAGACGTATCAGATGATGATCACCAGTCCCTTAAAATAATACCAACTCATGCAATGGTAAAAATGTAATCAGTGAAACGTTAGGGGCATTTCAACAACTGTTCTCTATTCTGTCGTGCTTCATATGTTTTTACTACCCTAAAACTAAACTGCTCTGTAGCATGGACATGTTCGAGATTACTGTCAGTCGTGACAACCTTACACATTTTCTTCTGTGACAAATGAAGATGAAACCTCAGGGTCTTACCTTTTAAGAAACATTTGTTGCCCTGTTTCAGGTGTCTTCTTCAGTGTTTATTCGCTTGAACCAAACATCAAAGTAAGTAATGCACCCTTTACTTCCTTACATTTTACTCTATTTTTGTAGTAAATTTTAGGTTTTTCACTTAACATTTTCTCCTCTTCCTTTTCTTTGACTTCCTAATGATTTCCTGTATTTTAGCCAAAATGTAATTTACTTTCCAGGGTCTTTGACTGAGCTTGACTTAGACAAGTCATCAAACAACTATATTCCAAGCTGTTGAGTCTGACAATATCAAATCAGATTAACTGAAATTAATATTAACACAATCTGATATTATCAAATAAAATACAATGTGGTACCATCTCCTTTAAGGCTTTAACCATTCTTGGCTTTTAGGCTCTAACTCTGTAGTTTGGTTAGAGGACCGGCTAGAAATGGTGTGGGAGTTGTGGTGACAGACAGGCTTCAAAAGGCAGTAAAGGATATCATCAGTATTCACAACATACTCATGGCAATCAGACTCCAGTGTAAGGATAGGCTAAGATTATGAATACCGCCCTACGCCCCACAGCAGGGTCGTGATAATGAGGAAAAGAGTGTATTCAGATAGCAGCTGCAGGACTTACTGAATTGGGGATAATAATGGGGGACATGAATGCACATATCAGGACAGATAGAAAAGGTTATGAGGACTGTCTGAGTCCACATGAGTATTGCAACAGGAATAAAGGAGGAGAGACCATTCTAGATTTCTGTCTGGCAAATGGCTTGATAGTAGCCAACACATGGTTCAGAAAGAGAGAAAGTCACAAGATCACATACAACAGTGGCCAAACATGCAACTCAAGTAGACTTCCTCTAGTAATGAAAGGTAACTGGGGTATAATCAATGATTGCAAAGTCATTCCCAGTGAAACAGTCGGCCCAGAGTATAAACCACTGGTTGCCAAATCAACTGCAAGCAGTGGTCAGAGAAGACTCTAAGGTCAAGAGAGACCAGGCTGAAGACCTGGAAGTTGACTGGAGAGAATGTACAACAGTTCAAGGAATTATTAAGCCTCTAGCACCCCAAGAACAGCTGGAAATAGGTGGGGTTGAAGAATGGCAGTGCCTCAAAACAGCATGAGTCAGGTATGGAAATCAGGTACATGAGGAAAGCAGATGGTGGAATGCAGAAGTCCAAAAAGTTCTCAAAAGAAAGGAGTACAGGAAAAAGCAGGAGATAGAAAAGATCGACCAGACTAAGAAGGAATACAGGAATTCAGGTGGCTAACAAAGAAGCTAAGAAAGGAGTTGCAATAGCACAGAACAGGGCATAAGAGGTACTCTACCAGCATCTGGAAAGTGACTCAGGAGGTGGCACAAAGAAACTATATCAGGCTGCAAAGCAAAGACAGAAAAATAAATATAGTCAGACACCCTTCATAAGGGATGCCAGCAACAACCTGCTCTCCAGTCCACAGTACATCAAAGGAAGATGGAAGGAGCATTTCCAGCAACTTCTGAATGAAGAAAATCCCACAGAAGCTGTACTTCCCCAGACACAGCCTGTGATGAGAGAAGAGGAGTCCACCCTAGAAGAAGCAAGAATAGCACTAAGGAAAATGAAGTCAGAGAAAGTAGCAGGGTCAGATGAGGTCACATCAGATATGATAAAGATGCTGGGTGAGATAGGGGCAAAATGGCTCCTAAGGATATTCATAGCAGTGTGGAGACAAAGGCGAATCCCAGATGACTGGAGAATAAGCATACTCATGCCAGTGTACAACAAAACAAAATCCACCACTGTGGGTAGTAGACAGGCATCAATTTCCTATCATATTGCATGAAAGTTCTAGAGAGGGTGATTGATAAACAGATACGCAGAGTAGTAGAATGTAAGATGGGTGATAAGCAGTTCGGATTCAGATCAGGATGCAGCACAACTGACCCACTGTTTGCAGGGAGACAGTTGTGATGAAGCTAGAGATGAGGGTTGAGTCCAACTGGACATTCCTAGACTTGAAGAAAGCATGTGACAAGTTGTGAAGAAAGCTGATTTGGGCAGTATTGCAATGGTTTAATGTCCCAGAAACATTGGTAGAATTAGTGCAGGCTGTGGTCCCAATGACTCAAGTGCGAGCAGTGTTTGGTCTCACAGAGGGGTTCCCAGTGTTAGTAGGTGTGCGCCAGGGTTCAGCTCTGAGCCCACTGTTGTTCATACTGGTGATAAAATACATTACCAAACAGGTCAAAGGGGACAGATCAACAAAGTTTCAGATATAATCAATGACAGAAGAATGTCAAAGAACCTGAAAAGTAAGGTGTACAAGACAGTGGTGCGACCAGTACTACTGTATGGTACAGAAACCTGGGCAGTAAAGGCAGAGCAGTTGAGGAAGCTAGAGGTGATGGAAATGAAGTGCCTGAGAAGGGTGGTAGGATGCACACTGTGGGAGAGATGAAGCAATCAGGACATAAAAGCAGAAGCCAAAATAGCTCTAATTGCAGAAAAGATCAAAGAGGACAGATTATGATGGCTCGGACATGTGCAGAAAAGCAAAAGGCAATCTGGTGAACATATGGGACAGACAGGAAGAAGGTAAGAGGAAACCAGGATGTCCAGCAAAGAGGTGAATGGATTGTGTGAGAGAAGATCTGCGACAGGCAGGTTACCATGATACCTCTAACCCATGTAGAAAATGGGAAAAAGGGGGCTGATGATGATGATGATGATAATGATTTGTTGTCTGATTAATAAAGCTTTGAAATTCTCCGTAACCTCTAAATACACATATCTTAACAAACAGAATGAATTAAACATCCTAGCTTTTCTTCAAATTTCATAATTCAATAAAGAAATGTATTACTGAATAATCTTATACTTAGCACCATTCTTGTTATAGGTTCTCAAACCATGTCTAGTTTCATCTCAAATAATCAAACATTGTAAATGTCTGCTTCTTCTTACACTGGACTGCAAGTATTTATTTAGTGCACGTGACTGGCACCATGAAGTCATTAATGGATTTTCAGAGATACTAAATTAATACTAAAATTACCCACCCAATAATCTCAATTAGAGTAGCATAGTGGGCCAGAGGTACCCACTTTCAGTGGAGGCCCAGGGAGAAATGCTCCAGTTATACACAGAAAGCTGCTAAAAATCTAACGCATCAAAGTTTAGACTTATTAACACGACTGACTAATACAGCAATACACATCTGTTTACAAGATAAAACAGCAATAAACAATTAATTTACTAGATAAAGCATCAGACAATACGACATAATAAATTACAGACTTCCAACATGGCTGCACATTGAGCAACTGATTAATTCCAGCTCTCCCAGTTTGAAGACAGAAACTCAGCAGAGAAGGCCAGTAGATTTGTGTTTACGGGTAAATTTCAGTAACTGTCTAGTAAGTGCACTGCCTGGATGCAAGGATAAAAGAAATACAGAGGAGCTAGAAAAAAAAATCAGCTACAAAAACTGAGGATGAAACACTGACTGTGGAATGTTCTGCAGCTGTTCAGCAAGAAAGCAATGGAACCTTCAGACATGAATTTCAGTAACCTACAGGAAGTTGTTTGTCTTTCGGCTTTTTCCCAGTAAAGGGTCGCCACAGCGGAACTCCGGTCCGCTAATGATTGGCAGTAGATTTTTACTAAACACCGAGGTGCCAGCTCGATGCCCAACCTTCAACGAAGGCACGCCCATTTACGCACCCATGTCTTTCGAACGCTACCCAACCACGGGGAGGACATTCAGACTCCACACAGAAGGCACTCTCAAGCCAAGCCGAGAATCAAACGGGAGAACCTCTTGCTGTGAAGTAACAATGCTACCACCGTGGCAATCCCAGTAACCTACAGGAAGATGCAAGACAAATGCACATACATCTGGTTAAAATAAACAAAACACTGATGGAGTATATCAACAAAAAAAACAAAAGCCTGGAAAAAATGGAAGAAGCTTTAAATGAATATTCAGATGAGGTGACAAAGCTGCAAAAATCAGAGGTCAAAATGAAGAAAAGGCTGGCTGAATATGAGACTTCTCAGGAAGAGATGTTGCAAAAAATACTAGAGTTAGAGGACAGAGCACATAGTGGAAAATCTGATATTTTCAGCTACACCAGAGAAGCTGGAAGGAACAGACTGCATTCATTTTATGAAAGCACAAATAAGCAACTGGACTGGTATTCCACAGCAGGAGTTGTTAGTTGAAAAGGCACATGGTATGTATACTCCAAACTTGGCTATCAGAAAGCAACCTAGACCTCTAACAGTAAAGATGCAATCCTACCAGCAGAAGGAGATGATTTTGACAAAACTGTGGCAGAAGGACAAAGTACTAAAAGTGAGAGACAGCAGAGTGTTTGTGGAGAATGATTACGCACTGTACACCAGGCAGAAGAGAAGCAAATTGATTCCACTACTCAGGGAATGTCGAGACGCAGGCGTGAGATTCAAACTGCTGTACCCAGCTATCTTCAAAGTATTCTTCCCAAAATCATTTTTTGATGAAGTACATGCAAAAGAGGAAATACAAAAGTCTGTCCAACAAAAAGTGAGCTGTGAAACAAAGAGATTCTACTTCTTGTTCTTCTGTTAATAAAGAACACAAAGAGAATGTACCTGTGAAACTTTTCTTGTTGGAGTGAAGGAAGGGAGCAAGAGAGTTGACTGTAAGAATTTATAGTACGTTGGAAATGAAGCAGTGACTAGTTATGGGAGCTGGAGATGAACAATAATAAAACCAGTAACTTAATGTTCATAGGTAGGTACTAGGCTATCGGCCGAGGGTCTACGTAAGCCTAGCCAACAAGGTTCCCTGGCTTACGCCACCCAAGAAAGTTATTTTCCTGTGCCACTGTCGAGCAGAGACACAGAAGTGATCCCCGGGGTGTATTTCCTATTTTCCATCCACTCATCAAGATTTTTATTGAAGAATGCTATTGAAGAACTTTGCTTGACATAGATGGGTAGCCTGTTCCAGAGTATGGGAAGTCTCTGGGACAGGAATCTATCCCTCCAGCATGCCCTGTTTATTGTGGTGACAAGGTTTAGGTCCCTAGAGCGTGTAGCTCGGAGGGATTGGGATTTCTTTAGGTGTAGCATGTCCAACAGCTCTGGGTTTGACATAGCTTTATATGTTAGGCAGAAATCACCTCAGAGTAGGCGATATGCTACGGAGTAAAGCTAGAGTTTTTTGAGACGGTCAGTGTAGGGCATCTGTTTGAGAACAATAATCCTCTTTGTGATGTACTTCTGTGGCCTTTCCAGCTGCTGCAGATGTCTTGTGAGGTACATTCCAAAAGGGGCGTTGTACTCTATAAAGGGTCTAATGATTGTTGAGTAGAGGGGAACAATGACCTCTTTTTTCCTGGATGAGAACCCTTTTATGATGAGGTGTGCCATGTAGAAGGACTTCCTGACTACTGTGGCGATGTGACTATCAAAGGACGGACTGCTGTCCACCTGGGTCCCAAGGTCTCTTATCACACATTCGGTGTTAAGTAGACTGCTGTCTCTGTAATAGTTTATGGGTACAGAGTTTTTACCAAAGGGGATGACAATGCACTTTTGGCATTCAGCTTGAGGCCATGGCTCTGACACCAGGCATCTGTCTCAGTGAGGCCCTTCTGTAGGATTTCCACATCATTTGGGGACTCGACTGTTGCTCCTAGTTTGCAGTCATCTGTGAACTTCGTTAGCCAGAGGCCTTCTTTGTTAGCCTGTACTTCAGAGAAGTAGATACCAAACAGGAGAGGTCCCAGGACTGAACCCTGTGGTACTCTACTTGTCACTGATTTGAGGTCAGACTTGGAGTGTGCAACTTTTACAGTGTGGGTTCTGTCAGTGAGCCAGTTGGCAACCCATCTTGTGACATAGGGATTTATACCCAGTTTAGTGAGCTTATCTATAATTCCAGAGTGGGGGATGGTGTTGAAAGCCTTGGCGAGATCTAGATAAGCTGTGTGAGCCACTTTACCCTCATCTATGGCTTTGGTGACTGCTTCAAAGAAGTCAATCAGGTTTAGGAGACATGATCTGTCTTTTACAAATCCGAACTGGGTAGGGTCTAGAGTTTGGTGATTACCAATGTTTTTGTTTATGAGTTCCATGATGATATGTTCCATGGCCTTGCAGACCAGGCTCGTCAGGCTAATGGGGTGGTAGTTCCCATGGTCTGTCGTGGCTCCCCCTTGGAGTGGGATAACTGTCACAGTGCGCCATTCAGTGGGCACAAAGCCTGAGGTGAGGCTATGATTAAACATGGTACTTAGGTAGGGTCCCAGTTCATTCTGTAGTTCGTGTAGAACGCAGCCTGGGATATTGTCAGGTCCCATGGATGCTGTGTTCTCGGCTTTGGAGAGTGTGTTTTTTACATGTGCAGCCGTGATTACAGGAACTTTGCATTCTTCCAGTATAGAGATGGGCCCTCTAGGGGGTGAGACGGGGGTAAAGTTAGCACTGAACCTATCTGCCAGGATGTTGGCAATATCAGCTGATTCTGTATATTTAGTGCCATTGTGCTGTAACTCAGAGCAGATCTGAGTGTTGCCATTGAGATTCTTGCATAGCTATAGAATGCTTTGTGGTTGAGAGTCAGTGGCAATTTTGTTTTCGTAACTAGCTTTGGAGAATTTTATGAGGGATCTCAACTTCTTACTGAGGTTGACCAGGGAGTTCCTCCAGTCATGGGATTTTACTCTTTTTTGCAACAGTTTCTTTCTTCTGTTGTAGAGTTTGTTTATGGCAGAGGACCACCAGATTGGCTTCCTTTTTTTGGAGGATAGCATCTTGGTTCTATTAGGGATAGCATGATCCATGCACTCGTGTAAGTGCTTATAAAGTGCATTTGTGTAGGATTCAGCAGTCGTACCTCTATTGTCCGTCTGCATGGGTGTCATGAAGTTTGCCACTTCTGTCTTAAGAAGTGTGAAGTTGGCTTTGGAGAAATTTTTTACGGTGGTTTCCCTAATTGGGGGTGGGGGCAGGATTTGGATGTCTAAGGTGATTAGCTTGTGGTCGGATCTGACCAAAGAGTAATTGACTTCTGGTGTGGAACACCGGTTGCCCATGTTGGTAATGACCAGGTCTAGGATATTGCTGCCCATGGTGGGGGTGTGAATAAGTTGATCCAAGGCGTTGGAATTTATGAATTCCAGAAAACGTTGAGCAAAAGAGTTGGTACATGAGTAGTTTTCCCAGTTAATGGTGGGGTAGTTGAAATCGCCCATTATTAGGGTGTTGGGTTGTACCCTAATACTTTCCAGTGTATCAAGAAATGAGGAGTGGGAATCCTGGGGCAGGGTGGGGGGTCTGTAGCAAGCTACAATTTGGATTGCGGTCTTGCCCAGAATTAGTTGAACTTGGATAATCTCGGATGCATTATGCTGTGCAACTAGCCTGGAGGTGTGGATATCCTTAATGAATATGGACACGCCTCCACCTTTAGTGCTTCATTCTGGGTTAGGTGGCCGAAAGGTGTGGTATGAATTATAGCCTGAAAATGCAGGGGTGGTCTCTGGAGCTTTGCACCAGGTCTCTGTCACTGCACAGATGTCGATGTTTTCCATTTTAAGGAGTGCCTCGAATGAGTGCATTCTGAGGTTTAGACTTCTAGCACTGAGTAGTATTACCCTCAGATTTTGCTTGCTTGTACCTGTTACAGTGTTGAATTTGTCATTTTAAAAAGGCACTATAGCTTGTCCATCTTGGCAGAAGGGACTGGGCTTCTGTTGGAAGCTGGGACATGCCATGGTGGAAGCTGGGGTGTGTTTCCCAGCTGCTGGCAGGCTGCCACTGTAACATGTGGAAACATGATCAAACTGGCATCAGAGATGATGCATGTGATATCATGCTTGATTGAACCACTTAGGGATTCCCTGCAAATACATGTAAAAAAATCCTCACTACTGCCACATATATGCTGCCTGCCTCCTGCTTCTCATCTCTCTAAAAGGCAGCATGGCAGTCTTAGAGAAAGTAGAACACAAGGTAGTTCTCTCTCCCTGGAAAAGGATGGAAGAGGTAAGGGTACACCAGCAGGGTCACAGCAGGATTCCAGCAGATAAGGAAGGAAAGAGTGTGACAGTCTTATGAGGTAGTAAACTACAAGGTCATTTTCTCTCTGAAGAAGGAGGGCTCACCTGTAGGGTCAAGTAATATTCTGAGGGACCCTCCTCAGTAACAAAAGTGGTGAGATGCATGAATGGGTTAATTTGGGTTACAAGCAGACATCAGCGGCAATTGGTTTGGGTGGGTCAATTAAAGGAAAAGAACACTGTAATAACATTATACAGTTTCCATTTCCTTAACATATTAATTTGACCTCTTCACTTTACTCTGTTTGCTAGTAAAGGTCTGCAGAAGAAAAGGTTCTCTCAAAAAAAGAATATTTTCTACAAAGAAGACGTGCACTACATTAACTTTAAATGGAATTTAAGCATGGGCATCACTTGTGAATTTTGTAGTTTACAACTTTTACTTGCAAATTTAAAAAGTACATATTAAATTAAGACATCTCTTGCACCACAATGATATCAGGAAATAATTCAGGCCAAAGTCCTAGAAATAACAATGAAAAAATACTGCAGGCATTACAGGAGGTGGAAAGAAAGCAGTACTGTGTACCCAGTCACCATAGCAACTAGCAACAGGAAGACGAATGTGTTACTTTCACTCCCATCTGCAGTACATGTCCATAAATCTGACCTGCACAAAAGGCACACAGTTCTTGTTATCAAGTCAGAGGAAAAGCCAGTTCATTGTTCTGTTCTAATTATGATGAAACAGAAGAGAACAATGAAGCTATTACCAGTACATGCCTCTAAAATTAACTGTTTCAAATCTGTGATTTATTTTTCTGCAGAATTAAGAGAAGCAAAATAAAAAAATGAAGCACATGGATTACATTTTGCTTTAAATACTGCTACATTTCGCTCTAAATACTATTTGGCAAAGAATGGACTAGGTCACTCTTCTGTGAAAACTAGTTCACTGCAAGCATTTCCTTGGTAGCATAACATCAAACTGGTATTTACACAAACAGAATAAGAAAGTCATTACTAAGGGGGCACTATTCATGCAGCTTTTCTAAACAACCTACAGAAATACCGAAACATTTTGGTTAACAAAATCCTGTTTAATCAAAGTCAGCTAAACAATGGTACAACTAATCACTTGTGATATTTAAAGCAGTCACTATATGATCTAAAATGATTATTTCCTCATTTTAGTAATTTGTTTTATATCCCAGGTCTGTGATATGTTTTTATTCCTGATTATTTTTTGAAATCGGGACACTATATGTAATATTTTTTTTTACCTTCACAGCAGAGAATTTGATCACATATGCAACATAATAACAGTATAAAGATACAAGTCAGTAGACTTAATTTAAGCCACATGAGAACCTTGTAATTATGAAAACAAACTACAAACAATAATTTATTTCCATGTATATCTCAAAGAAAAAAACTGACACAGGAAATTACAAAATAACAATATGTATGCAAAGAGAGAAATATTTACTCAAATACATTTAGCTTCAATGTTCTCTACAACAGTGAATCTTACACAGCACATATTTCTGTGTGTAGTAATCATATTTCTGTTTAATAAAACCAGTTAAGGTCTGCTCACGGAATAATATTTTTCCTCCAATATCCCTAACCCCTTCTTGACTTTCAGTTTTTGGTCAATTGGTTTTGGCAACTTGGTTTTCCATCACGGAAATGACTAAGAAGGAGACTGCTGCAGAAATCTATCTTAGCAAATGGAGAGGTCAGTCATAAGGTTTTATTAAACATAATCATGAAAGCAACATACGAACAATGCAGTAGCTTATTTCGTATGTAGAAATGCAGGTGGTCTTGGATAACCTCTAGGCCCCCTCCTACCTAGATGCAAAGCAAATTTAATAAAGGGAATGAATTAAGGTAGCAGTAATTCATAAATTTATGCATGACCATGGATGGAAATGTACTCCAGAAAAGACACAAGCTTGCTAATAGAGAATTTACTGAAAAATATTAACATCGGACCAAGGAAGAATGATCAAAAAAAGTAACGACTACATTTTTTTTCAAAATGTAATCATAAATTTTTTGAGGGGACAAGGCCTGTTCCCTCCGTCTTATAATCAATTCCAAGGTCACTGAACCATCAAATCACATCTTCATGTATGTTAACATTACCACCCAAATGACCATTAACTACTGTCATCCTCCCCCTAAAATTTGCTGCAAATGACAAAAGTATTTATTTCACAGTTCTCACATAACTGGCTTAGCCTCCTGCACAAATATTCCCTTGCAAAAAGTCACAGCTTTAGAATGAATTTTCCAAGGCTATAACAGCTAAATGAGTGGTAATGCAATTAGGTTGAAATGCCATATTTTCTGAAGTGATTTTAACCAAATTTGTAAAATATATTCTAAGCAACAGCCATGCAAATATCATGAGCTCAGGCAAAATATTCCTGAACTAGAACTACCTACTACTCAAATTAAGCTGCAAACAAATGTGTATTTATGCAACACAGAAATAATGTACTTCCCTAATCAGTTAAACTGGCAGTGTGCAAAAAAAAAAACAAAACATAATGCTCTCCTGCAGGTGCAAAATATATATTTAGAACTGCTCCATTATTGAATGAAGACTATAACAAAAAGAGTGCAGCTATGTACAAATACAGTAGTCAATATCATGTTCCTCTCTGGACCAAATTGCTTTGAAAAATGCAGTGATATATGTAGACAGCTTGATTTAAAACACGATTCAGTTCTACCGTCAAAGAAAACACGCAACTGCCTGAAGGCATGCTGTCAATATAAAATAGCAAATAAGTAAGCAAATGCATGAAAGCGTTAACCTGGTAATCTGATTAAAGTAGTTTTATACATATATATATATATATATATATATATATATATATATATATATATACACACACACACACACACACACACACACACACACACACACACACACACAGACAATATGTATAGTTTATTAAACTGGCTCAGAAAAACAATCTAAATGGATAAGACAGTTTGTAAAATATCTTTCATCTTCCACCTAAAACAAATCCCTCATAATATGCCTCCAGAAGAAACAAATGGTGCAATGTCATATGCACTGTAACACATGCTAAGATGCACGCTGAACCAATGCCATCATATACCCAGGTATGTAAGACACTCACCCACTGACATTCAGGATTTGCAGTAATACATATTCAGCGCATACCTGAGCTTATATATCTGCTCAGACCTAACCTGTAGCACAGTAATGGTGAATTAAAAAAGTCATAATTATTTGTAGCACATAGAACTTCAGTTACCCCCAATGTATTACAATTTATGGAAAAAAAAGAGTAGAGACTATGAAGAAAATGAAAACACTGTCATCTGTGTTAGCATGTCTGGCAGGAGATTTGTGTATATTCTCAGATTAACTTGCACTGTATGCCAGCATGTCTAATTGTGAAAACGTAAATAAGTTTTTAAAATTTTCAAGTATTTCCCTGTTTATACAAAATGTTTAAAGAATCTGTCAGTGTTTTGATAAATGTTTAATTGCATATGTTTGTGAGGGAGATTCAAAAGTACAAACTGTCTGTGGAGAATCAGCTGATCAGTAGGTGATGTCATTAGAGTGTTCCTGGTTGCTATGTGATTTTTTCGAACAGATGACGGACAGGAAAAAGAACTTTTTCAAACAGCTAATTGTTATTTTTAACATAAAACAGCTGAGACTGTTAACCTGGACTATAAAAGAGACTGCTGAAATCAGCTGAAGGGCAGCTAATTAAGAGTTGCAGTCAGTTACAGTGCTGTGCAGTGGATACCCGAAAAAGAACTCACCAAAAACTGTAAGCCTGCCTTTCCTTGCTGTTATGTTTTAGATTAAATCAGGGACAGTATTCTCTAAATAACTAAACCTTCATAATCTAACTAGACAGTCTTTTTTCTAAAATGATGGACTTCTATCCTACAGTTTAATTTTACATTTCTGGTGATTGAATTCTGGTGTTTATTCAAAGTTATTGATTTACATTTTTTAATAATAATTTTAATTATTAAATGTTTTTTATCACTTTATATTGTAGCTGGACAGTGTATTCTTTAGAGATTAGAGTGTTCATACCTGTTTGATACTCCCCAGGTCATCTTGAATGCCTGGCTGCTTCTGGTCATAGCTATCATTTATTCTGATATTTAATTTTTAATAATTGGTCACCCTTTGAGGGGCATGTGGGCCTGTCTGACTATGGTGGCAGCATTTACCATTTGTATTGGGGAGGGGACACAGCTGGAAATCTGTGTCAGGCTTCCCATAAGTATTTAAGTGTGTACAATTTGAATTTATTTTGAGTATGAGTCAGAGGTCTTAAACTGAAACACACTGCTCTGAAGTGTATAAGGGATTACAGTTGGGGTGGACAGAGGTATATAGTCCAGTCTCAGGAAACAGAGCATGTTCCTGTTGTGCTCTTAAGGGAAACTGTAGAATGTTACTCTTGTGTGGTCTGTGCTCTGATTTCCATGATGCTCCCACAGTTAAGTCAGAAGTGAGGATTGTGGCTCCTTAATTACTGACCCAAGTTTTAAGAGGGTACGTCATACTGGTGGCAGTCTGGTGGGATATTAACCGGACATCACAGAACCATAAAGTGATTAACTGCTTTGAAAGTTGTAACACAACTAATGCTGACTTACAGGTAGTAAGCAAAAGGGAAAAGCTTGTGATGTACAGAAAGTGTTAAAGACTGACAGACACTTCACTCTGTCACACTTTTTTTCTGTGACAGCATGAAGTGTGTTACAACTTTTAGATCTGTGAAAATGTATGGGGGTACTGTTCTGTGGTAGCTGTTGGTAATGCTCTAGCTCAAAACAAGAATATAGGTGCCTTGAAAAGTGCTTAAAAAGAGTTTTTCTTTCAAAGTTCTGAGCATAACTTTGGCATTATTTGTAATATATCCACCCTCATCACCACACTATATCTATTTTGCACAACCTAACAAAGGAGACACTGATAAAAAGTTATACACATTGTGGTATAGTGCATGTCTAATGCATGAAGCTATTGCATTCTGTGTTACGAACTGTTATATATAATGTTACAGACATCCTATGCAATAAAATAAAGAATCCAATAGTGGCACTTGTACTGGAGTAAATACTGTCATTGTACTAGTTCAAGTAATGTGAAACCCGTAATGGAAAACACCATTAAAATGATGGTTGACACTACAGGAGATCAAGATGTTTGCCACTTTTGAAGAGAAACTTATACTCGGGGCATGGACTAATTAACTTCACTGTGGAGAGAATCCACAGAAGCCTGGAGGGAGATCTTATGGAGTGGAAATCAAACCTGTACATATACTGAAGTGGTTGTTGAATGGCCCTGCACCAACACATTTTAAAATGGAGTACTGGACATGCTCTCTGAATTATTTACCAAAGTGCAGCTGACTGAACTGAGCTAGTAGTTACTTAACCAGATATGCTGAGTGATAGCTCTATTGTCAAATACCGACATTTTACATTTCTCACTGTAAAAAATGAACTTCCACATTCTGTTACTGTAAATAAACTGCACTAACTCTGTTGTATTGCTTTGCTGCAGTATGTTTGCCACTCTGACTATGCCATCAGGCATTTACTGGTACTCTGCTCATGTAATCAATCATCATATCTCAGCTCTCATCACACTAACCATGAACAAAATCAAACTTCACACACTGCTTATGCACAAAATACACCAAAATCCCACTACAACCACATAAATACAGTTATTTTACAATCTCTAACAACCTGACTACTATCTACCCCTCTCCACTACTATCTCTGTCTCCCTTTTACCTGGACATCCTCAAATACTCCTTTGTAATTTGTAACCATCTTCATCCTATAATTACTTCACTGTCTCCTCCTCAATATCTATTTTCAGCTGATTCCATATGAAAATAATTAGACTTTCATAAGCTTGATATTAGCTAATATTTTACTGTATTCTTCATTTAACTGTCATATTTTCATTAACTGTCACATCATTACAATTCTGTGCATGTTCATTTACTATTCTATGCATGTACATTTATTCTTTTTTTATTAACCGTCACATAATTACTAGACTATATATGTTATGTACAGTTATTACATAACTCTTGTATAATTGCCTTCTACTCATTCTGCAAAATGTCGCATTTCTCCCCAAGCCACTGTTGAAAATGGGACTTGTGACCAGTCACACTTACCTGGTGAACAAAAGCAATGAATAAATAAATACAACCCCTAGATATAAGTTTTATACAAATTTGAAAAATAAAATGTTTAAAACAAGACAATAAAAAAATCACAACTGCAACCATGCAACTGGAAAATGGCATTACCAGGAAAAAGGATCCAAACCTAAAAACCTACACCAAACAATATTAAACGATCTAAACACAACTCTCAGCTGTCACAGTTTTTGAGGAATGCCCCTGATTTTGTCTCATATTTTTGCCCTGTCCCTTGTAAATGTTTTGATTTTCTGCTAAACCACCAAGGATTACAGTAATTCAGCAATGCCAGGCATTAGAATTTCATAGTTTTTACTGTTCAAAAAATACACGTTGATGCAAAAAAAAGAAGTTATGTACTTACCATAACGTTCCATGAGAGTTGTTCTTCTCGCCTTAATTATTATTGATGGGTTCGGAGCCAATCCTCGGCTCTGAGTTGGCCAATTGCAAAGCTTGAGGTCTCTAACAGCTCGAGGCCAAAGCCCTATCCCACAATGCATCTCTACTTTCCCCAGATCTTGTTTGCTGCCAACTGGCGTAAAACCTACCCCAGATTTCAAATAAATCATACAGACCACTGTGAAAGGAAACTCCTCTGGAGAACCGAAACCAAGATAGAACCTCTCGAACTTCCAGACATTGGATGGGGGTAGGTGGGGGGGGTTGTAATAATGAAGGCGAGAAGAACTCCTCACATGGAACGTTATGGTAAGTACGTAACTTCTTTATGTGAAGTCGTTCAATCTCGCATTCATTCTTACTGATGGGTAGCATCCCCAGCACCACAATCTTGGGTGGTTCACGGGAGTACCTGCTTAAGGACAGCAGACCCAAATGAAGCTCTGTCCCTAGAGCCCTTGTCCACTTTGTAGTGAGATATAAAGGTATGTGGCTTTGACCAGGTGGCAGCTGCACAAATTGAATCAATAGGTAACCTGGTCAAGAAGGCTACAGAAGTAGAAACCGCTCTTGTAGAATGAGCCTTGACTTTGTCATGTAATGCAAAACCCACTTCACGGTAAATAAAGGATATACAATCAGAGAGCCATTTAGACAAGGTAGATTTGGAGACCGGTGCACCTTTTTTAGAATCCGAGAAGGAGACAAACAGCTGATCAGCCCTTCTATGGTCTTTTGTCCTGTCCAAATAGAAGTGAAGTTGTCTATGGACATCAAGTTTGTGAAGCATATATTCCAACTGATTTGAGTGATTGGGAAAGAAAACAGGTAATTCAATTGTCTGATTAAGTATGAATTCTAAACACAAACTTGGCAAGAACGACGGATTCGTTCTGAGGGAAACCCTATCTTTGTGAAATATTAAGTAGGGCTGCTTAATAGAAAAGGCTTGCAACTCCGAAATTCTGAATG
Source organism: Protopterus annectens (assembly GCF_019279795.1). NCBI lineage: Eukaryota > Metazoa > Chordata > Ceratodontiformes > Protopteridae > Protopterus > Protopterus annectens. The sequence goes on from NC_056737.1 coordinate 1,070,873,582, forward strand.
CTGATGTAATGGCCACTAAGAAAATGGTCTTCCAAGAAAGATATTTCAGCTCACAAGTGGAGGCAGGTTCAAAGGCCGGGAGAATAATCTTGGACAGGGCTAGGTTTAAGTTTCACGAAGTAGTAGGAGATCTGATCAGTGGTTTTAAGTGTATCGTACCTTTCAAAAAAGCCTTAGCCAACTTATTAGACATAATACCATTTTCAGATGCACCTATATGAAAATTAGAAATAGCAGCCAGTTGGACTCGAATGGTTGCTGCTGCAGCTCCTTCATTGAACAGTTTTGTTAGAAATTCCAAAATATCAGAAATGGATGCCAGGAAAGGGTAAATGTTATTTTATTGTGCCCAGATGGAAACTTTTCCACTTACTGAGATAAAGTTTCCTGGCTGAAGATTTGTGTGACGACAAGAGAATATGTTGAGCGTCTTCTGATAAATTCTGGAACCTGGCTATTCTGGGAATTAGAGCAGCCAAACTGTCAGTTTGATGGACTGAGGAGAAGGTTGAAGAGCTCCTGATGAGTGGGTCAACAGATCCAGCACTGGGTCCAGGATCCAAGGCTCCTCCAGTAGATGAGGTTTCAGGAAGGGGAACCAAATTTGACGAGGCCAATATGGGGCTATTAAGATAAGTGTCCTGCCCAGAAAACTGGCTTTCAGTAAGACTTTGGAAATCAGGGGAAATGGAGGAAAAGCATAAAGGAGACCCGGGGGCCAATCATGGACGAGTGCATCCCTTGGGGGTTGTCCCTGTTGAGGAATCAGGGCAAAGTAGTTGCTGCACTTGGTGTGTGTGGAGGTGGCAAAAAGGTCACAGCAAGGCTGGCCCCATCTGTGGAAAATCATTTCCGCTGTTTCATTCATGAGAGACCACTCGTGAGGCAGCAGAATAGCTCTGCTGAGTCTGTCCACTATCACGTTGGATTTCCTCGGGATGTGCGTTATCAGAAAGCGCTGGGTGGACTCCGCCCATTTCCATAATCTTAGAGCCTCTCGACATAGGGGGTAAGATTGTGTTCCTCCTTGTTTGTTTATGTACCAGACTAGGAACATGTTGTCTGACTGGATCGCAAGCGTGCCTAGGGGAAGAGAGTCTTGAAAGGACTGCAATGCTAAAAGAACCACTCTCATCTCCAGGACATTTATGTGCAGATGAGCCTCGTGAGCCTGTCATGTACCTTGAGTTGTCCATCCCTGATAATGCCCCCCCAATCAGGGAGGCGTTCGTGGTCACTGTTGCAACTGGAGCAAGGAGGACAAATGGACGTCCCATAGTCACCGTCTCAGACGTTAGCCACCACCGAAGATCGTCCTTGCAAGAGTTGGTAATCAGAAATGGGTTATTCAATGGTAAGTCCTGAAATGTCCACTATGTGAATAGCACCCACTGAAGAATAAGCATGTGAGATCTCGCAAGGGTATTGCAATAATGGCTGATGCCATAGTGCCGAGCAACTTGAGAATCTGTGATGCTGGGGCTTTTTGTCTTGAGAGGAGATCCACAATTTGTTGTTGAAGGGTAATCACTCTTTCTTGAGGGAGCTTTAGGGACATGCTGACCATGTCTGAGTCTGCTCCTATAAAGACTGTACCCTGCGATGGCAATAAAGCAGACTTTTCTGAATTTATCGTAATACCCAGTTGGAAGCATAGATCTAAGGCAGTGTCCCTTGCCCGAATAAGTTGATGCCTGGCGGGAGCAGTAAGGAGCCAGTCGTCCAAGTAAGGAAACACCCGGACACTCTGGGGGCTGTAGTGAGACCAAAGGGCAGGGCCCGAAACTGGAAGTGACTGGCTCCCAGCCTGAAGCGCAGATGATCCCTGGATGGCCTGGCCATTTTGATATGGTAGTAAGCATCCTGGAGATCTATAGAGCACATCCAATTGCCCCTCCCTAAGAACGGGAGTATGGACACATATCTGTTGAGTCTGCTGAGGTCCAAAATAGGTCTCCAGTCCCCTGTCCTCTTTGGCACCAAAAAGAATCTTGAGTAGGTTCTGGATCCTTGCTGGTCTGCTGGATGACTCCTTTTTGCAATAGTTTTTGGACCTCTACGGATGCCACATCCCGAAGACTAGGTGGAACGTCTGGCATTCCTTTTGTTGGTCTGCGTTGTGAAAGAAATGGGATGAAATACCCTCTGGATATAACGTTTTGTACCCATCGGTCTTCTGAGAGTTTTAGCCAGGCGCCTAGGTGCAAAGACAAATGTCTCCCGACTGCCTCCAGAGCAGGACAGTCGGGCCTCCTTTCAGGAGCGCTAACAGGGCTTCCAAAGTAATTGATCCCTGTCACCCTGGTTTTGTGGACCCCCCTCTGCCACATGGGTGTCATCTTCTACCATTGCCTCCCCCTCTGCCCCTGGAGGAGGCTTCACCTTGTGAGTTCAGAAAGGCTCCTTGGGTCTTACGGAACCACATTTTCCCTCCCCTTGACCTTTGGGATAAGGTCTAGTAGGGGTAGAAAAACAGACTCCTATGGCAGATAGAGTTTTACCGTCTTGCTCACATCTGGTGAGGGTCTCTTTAACTTTTGGTCCAAACAAGGAAGAGTGTCGGCTCCCAGATTCTGCCGCCGGAGCAGAGAACATCAGGGTTGTCGGTACCAACAGGTCAGAAGTGAGTGTCGGTACCAATGGTTCCTCAAAAGACTGAATGGCCTCCTCTGGCTCAGATGTCTTGATTTGAGTTGGAGGAGGAGCAGAAAAGTATAGTTTTGTACCTACCATAAATGTAGATGTCCGAGAGACATGCAACTGCAGTCATAACATGTGGGTTGTCCTGCCTCAGGCAGCCCTCGGTCGGCCGGATTCCAAAGTCTGGGTCCGACGTCGGCTGATGTCGCATTTCTCTCTGACGTCAGAGCGGCTGGAGTATATAAGCATCAGCCGACGCCATTTTCTTCAGTGTTTCTTGCCCCAGATGCCAGGTGCCCTCCAAGGAAGGCTGTAATCAAATTGGAAGACAAAAACAGGATTCCAAACAAAGACATGAGCAATAAAACAAATACACCATAACAGATATCCCCAGCTAAGAGAGAAAGAGGGATAGGAGTGGACCCTAAGCATAGAGGGGTATGGAGGGAGGGAAAATCCGACTGCAGTTGCATGTCTCTCGGACATCTACATTTATGGTAGGTACAAAACTGTACTATGTCCTTCAAGAATGCAACTGCAGTCATAACATGTGGGTAGAATACCATAGCTTAGCTGGGGGAGGAGGTATGCTCTAGGAAAGAGATGGTGTGGCAATCAAACCCTGCAGGACTGCCGAAGCAAAGCCTGCTCTGGATCTGGAGTATAGGGGGAGATTGTAGTGTTTTGAGAATGTATGCACGGAGCTCCATGTAGCAGCTTCTAGAATGTCCTTTGTAGGCACCCCTCTTAAAAAAGCTGTAGAGGTGGCTGTAGCTCTAGTGGAATGTGGTCTGACATAGGCTGGAACAGTCTTTCCATGAAAGGAATAGCAGAATCTGATGCAATGTCCAATCCATTTAGAAATAGTCTGTTTGGAAATTGCTTTTCCTTGGATTGCAGGGGCGTAAGCTACAAAAAGCTGTTCAGACTTCCTACTGGCCTTGGTTCTGTCCAGGTAGTATCGAAGTTGTCTATGAATGTCCAAGGTATGTAAAATCCTTTCCCCCTTATTCTCAGGATTGGGGAAGAAGGCAGGCAGATGAATGGCTTGATTTAGAGAAACCCTAGATACCACCTTTGGCATAAAGGTAGGGTTGGTCCTTAATGAAACCCTGTCTCTGTGGAAAATAATAAAGGGTGGTATTGCCATTAGGGCCTGTAGTTCCGAAACCCTTCTTGCTGAAGTAATTGCCAACAGGAAGGCTGTTTTCCATGAGAGAAATTGCAAGTCAACTGAAGCTGCTGGCTCAAAAGGAGGTAGAGTCCGTTTTTCTAAGACAAAATTGAGGTCCCAGGCTGGTACTGGGGCCTTTCTTGGTGGCTTAATGTTCTTGATTCCCCTGAGGAATTGCCTTAGTAAGGGGTGAGAAAAAACAGGAGGATCAGTGTTGTATCTGGCTGAAATAGCAGATGCATGTATTTTTATTGACGAATAGGAGAGGCCACTCTGTAACATATCTGCCAAATATTCCAAGATAAGTGGGATGTTCAGCAATGATGCATCATGCCCTTTGCTGGTATTCCAATTGCTGAATCTTTTCCACTTTGCTAAGTAGACCTTTCTGGTGGATGGTCTTCGAGCCTCTGTTAGTATCCGCTGAACTTCCTTGGAGAGAGGTAAGTTGAATGTATTTATGGGATCTCCCAGGCTGTTAGCTGCAGAGTTTGAAGGTTTGGATGCAGTGTTTTGAAATTGTGCTGAGTTAAAAGTAGAGGCCACTGAGGGAGGGCCCACCTCCTGGTGTGACATATGCTCCGTATTAGTGGGTACCAGTGTTGTCTTGGCCAATCCGGAGCTATTATGATTCCCTTGGGCTTCTCTGCTTTGATCTTTAGTAATACTGAGGTCATCAGTGGCAGAGGTGGGAATGCATAGAATGCTAGGGATTTCCAGTTGAATGAAAGAGCATCTATTTTCCAAGCCTTTGGATGGTATGTCCTTGTGCAAAATTTTGGTAGTAGATGATTGAGGTGAGAGGCAAATAGATCCACTTCTGACTTGCCCCATGCCGAAGTGAGTTGTCTGAAAGCCTTTGGATGCAACCTCCACTTGTGTGGATCTGTGAAATTCCTGCTTAGGCTGTCCGCCAACACATTGTCTTTTCCTGGAACAAACTGTGATTGCAACTGGATGTTTAGACTCAGTGATTTCTCCCAAAGCTGCATTGTCAGTCTGCAAAGGGGATAAGAATGAGTGCCTCCCTGCTTGTTTATGTACCACATCACAGTGGTGTTGTCTGTCCATATCATTAAGTGACCTTGCTGGAGTTGGTTTTGAAAAGCCTCAATAGCATGCATTACTGCCAGCATTTCCTTTTGATTTATATGCAGATGTGTTTCCTTTGGAGACCATTGTCCTTGTATACATCTGCTTTCCATGTGCGCCCCCCATCCTAGGTCTGAGGCGTCTGTAGTCATGGTCTGTGTTATCTGTGGTTTTTTGAATGACAAACCTGTGTTTTCCTGGCTCACCGAAGCCCACCACAGGAATTCCTTTTGTAGGCATGGGATGAGTGGTATGATTGTCTCCAAGTTGTTGCTGTGCTGAGACCAAACGCTTTTTAGGTACCATTGAAGCTTTCTCATGTGTAGTTTTGCGAATGGAACCAGTAGGATGCAGGATGCCATGTAACCCAGGGCCTGTAGGACTCTCCTTGCAGTCATCTGGGTGAGTTTTGCTAAACCTTTGAAGTATTGAGTTAACTTCTCTTGCTTGTCTTCTGTCAGGTAAGCCATTTGAGAGGCTGTGTCTAGTTTGGCTCCTAAGAAGATTATTTGCTGGGATGGCTGCAGTCTTGACTTTTGGAAGTTGACTGTGTATCCCAGAGCTTGAAGTAATCGTATGACATATTCCAGATTTTCTGTCAACATCAATTTGTCGTCCGCTTGTATGAGGCAGTCGTCCAGGTATGGGTAAATTTGTATACCCTGGAGCCTGCAATGAGCAATTACTGAAGCCAGGCATTTTGTAAACACTCTGGGCGCAGTAGATAAGCCAAATGGCAATGCTGAGAATTGATAATGCTCTGGCCCTGCAAGAAATCTGAGGTATCTTCTGCAACAGTGTCTGATAGGGACATGCAGGTATGCCTCCTTGAGGTCCAGAGTAATCAGCCACGACTCCTTGCCCAGCATGGGAAGGAGTTGCTGTAGAGTCAGCATTTTGAACTTTGGTACTATGAGAAAGGTGTTTAATGCGGACAAGTCCAGTATTGGTCTCCATTGAGTTTCTTTTTTTGGAACAAGGAACAGTCTTGAGTAAAATCCCTGTTCTTGTTCTTGTTGTGGAACTCTTTCTATTGCTTTCATTTGAGTTAGCAGAAAGATTTGCTTGATAGCCTCTGCCCTTTGATGTTGTGGTAGATTTGGCATGCCTTGCTTTCTTGGTAAGGTATGAAAATGAAACCTGTACCCTCGGTCTATAATGTCTAAAATCCATTTGTCCTTTGTCAGTCTGTGCCAGTTTTCTGCAAACAGAGATAATTTCCCACCCAAGGGAGATTCCAGTTGTTCCCTGGTAGGCAGTAATAGAGGAAAGTCATTGAGATTGTGGTTGTTGGGCAGGAGAAACCCCTGCGTCACCTCTTTGGTTTCCTGGCTGCCATTGACGTCCCCTGTAAGGGCCTCTGTATTGGCCTCTTCCTCGGCCACGTCTGTTCTTACCCCTTTGAAACTTTTCTGGATTAGGAAAGGACCAGTTTTTTGTAGGTCAATTCCTACTGAATCTGGGGGGTTGAACCTGAAGGAAATCCTTTACAGTTTGAACTGATTTTGCTTTTTCTTCGATGGTCTTTAGTACATCCTTAGCATTTGCACCAAAAAGCTTGTTCTTTTCCAAAGGTGCATCCAGAAGCTTTGCTTTTACATGATCTGGTAGAGGTTGATCTTTTAACTTTTTCAGTAATTTCTGACATCGGCTGAGGCAAGAAAAGGTCCCCAATGGGGTACTTAGCTTTTTTGATGACTTCGGTATCGTAGAATACAGGAGCTGACCAACTGGCACTTGCGAACTGCTTCTGCTTCGGGCACCGTGCGGCAAGAAAGACTGAAGAAAATGGCGTCGGCTGATGCTTATATACTCCAGCCGCTCTGACGTCGGAGAGAAATGCGACATCAGCCGACGTCGGACCCAGACTTTGGAATCCGGCCGACTGAGGGCTGCCTGAGGCAGGACAACCCACATGTTATGACTGCAGTTGCATTCTTGAAGGACATCAACAGGAGAGGACTTTGTCAGTTCCGAAGCTGCTTGAGTTGAAGCCAATAGAATTTTAGCTAGCGCTGGATCCTGTAAAAGTCTTCATACCACTTGATCCACATCCGAATCAGAGAGTCTGGAAACCTGAGAGGAAATCACCGACGGAGCCGGTGAACCCAGAATCACGTTCATAGGATGGTACTAGGCTATCGGCCCTTGGGCCTATACAAGCCTAGCCATAACAATTCCCTGGCTATTTCTTCCCACACTATTTACTTCCCTGGACCCCTGTCTAGCAGGGCGACTGACATGATCACCGGGGTGAATTTCCTTTCTCCCATCCAATCATCAAGGTTCCTTTTGAAGAGGGCCAAAGAGGCACTCTGCTTAACATGTATGGGCAGTCTATTCCAGAGTCTGGGGAGTCTCTGGGTCAGGAACCTATCCCGCCAGCATGTTTTGTTTATTGTGATGACAAGATTTAGATCCCTGGAGCATGTTGCTCTGAGGGATTGGGATTTCTTTAAGTGTAGCATGTCCAACAGCTCTGGGTTTGACATGGCCTTGTATGTTAAGCAGAGATCGCCTCTGAGTAGACGATATGCGACAGAGTATAGCTGGAGTTTTTTAAAGCGGTCAGCATAGGGCATCTGCTTTAGGCCTGTAATTCTTTTAGTAAGGTATTTCTGCGGCCTTTTTAGTTGTTGCAGATGTCTTGAGAGGTATATACCAAATGGGGCATTGTATTCTATAATGGGTCTAATGAGGGATGAGTATAGTGGGACAATGACCTCCTTTTTTCTGGATGAAAAGCCCTTAGTGATGGTGTGCCACACAGAGGGATTTCCTGACTGTTGTGGCAATGTGGTTATTGAAGGTGAGACCACTGTCCACCTGTGTCCCTAAGTCTCTCATCACACTTTCGGTGTTTAGTGTACTGCCACCTATGTGATAATTCACGGGTACATGTTTTTTCCCAAAGGGGATAACTATACATTTCTTGGCATTGAGCTTGAGCCCATGGCTCTGGCACCAAGCATCTGTTTCTGTAAGGCTCTTTTGTAGAGTATCCACATCATTTGGGGATTCAATAATGACTCCCAGTTTGCAGTCATCTGCGAACTTTGTTAGCCAGAGTCCCTTAGTGTCGGGCTGTACTTCAGAGAAGTAGATGCCAAACAAGAGAGGTCCCAGGACTGAACCCTGAGGTACTCCACTTCTCACTTGTCTGGAGCTGGATTTGGAGTCAGCTACTTTTACAGTGTGGGTTCTGTCAGTAAGCCAGTCGGCAACCCATCGAGTGACGTAGGGATTAATGCCCAGCTTAATAAGTTTATCTATGATTTCAGAGTGGGGGATGGTGTAAAAGGCCTTGGCAAGGTCCAGATAAGCTGTGTGGACTACCTTACCCTCGTCCACGGCTCTGGAGACTGATTCGAAGAAGTCAATAAGGTTCAGGAGACAAGATCGGCCCTTCACAAACCCAAACTGGGTGGGGTCCAGTGTTTTAAGGTTGCCAATGTCTTTGTTTATAAGTTCCATGATAATACGTTCCATGGCCTTGCAGATCAGGCTCGTCAGACTGATGGGGTGGTAGTTCCCGGGATCCAAGATGGATCCCCCTTTGTGGAGTGGGATAACTGTAGCTGTGCGCCACTCAGTGGGCACGAAGCCTGAGGTGAGGGTATGATTAAACATGACACTTAGGTGCGGTGCCAGTTCCTTTGGTAGTAAATGTAGTACACAGCCCGGGATGTCATCTGGTCCCATGGATGCTGTATTCTTAGCTTTGAAGAGTGCGTTTTTTACCTGTGTGGCCGTTATTACCGGAATTTGGCAATCTTCCAGTATTGAGATAGGCCATTTAGGGGGTGAGAGGGGGGTGAAGTTGGCACTGAATCGATCTGCCAGTATATTGGCAATATCCTTGGGATCAGTATATTTAATGCCATTCTGTTGTAGCTCAGAGCAGATCTGAGCATTGCCATTTAGATTCTTGACATAGTTATAGAATGCCTTGTGGTTGTCTTTGGAATCTTTGGCAATTTTATTTTCATAACTAGCTTTGGAGGATTTTATGAGGGATCTCAGCTTTTTACTGAGGCTGGTAAGGGAGTTTTTTGCATCCTGGGATTTTACTCTTTTCTGCAACAGTTTTTTCCATTTGTTGTAGTTTGTTTGTGGCAGGGGACCACCAGATTGGCTTCCTTTTTTTGGAGGAGAGCATCTTGGTTCTATTTGGGATGGCACAATTCATGCATGAGTGGATGTGCTCATACAGTACCTTAGTGTAGGACTCAGCAGTCGAACTTTCAGCTACCGTCTGCAAGGGTTTCATGAAGTTTGTCACTTCTGACTTGAGTAGCATGAAGTTGCCCTTGGAGAAGATTTTTATAGAGGTTTCCTTACTGGGGGGGTAGGGGTGGGATGTGGATGTTAAGGGTGATTAGCTTATGGTCTGACCTGACCAACGAGGGGTGACCATAGGTGTGGAGCATTGATTTCCCATGTTGGTAATGACCAGGTCTAGGATATTGGAGCCCCTGGTGGGACTACGCATTAGTTGATCCAGGGCATTGGAATTTATGAATTCCAAGAACCGTTGGGCAAAGGTGTTGGTGCATGAGTAGTTTTCCCAGTTAATGGCAGGGTAGCTGAAATCACCCAGTATTAGGGTGTTTCGTTGTATATTAATATTTTCCACTATGTTTAGAAAAGTGTAATGAGAATCTTGGGGCATGGTGGGGGATTTGTAGCAAGCTACAATTTGGATTGCAGTCTTACCTAGAGTTAGTTGCACCTGGAGAATTTCACATATTGCGTTGAGCAACTAACCTGGTGGTGTGAATATCCTTGGTGAATATGGACACTCCTCCACCTTTAGTGTTTCGATCCTGGTTTGGTAGCCGAAAAGTGTGGTAAGAGTTGTAGCCTGGTATTGCAGGGGAGCTCTCTGGAGCCTTGAACCAGGTCTCAGTTACTGCACAGATATCGATGTTCTCCATTTTTAGGAGTGCCTCAAGAGAGAGTGCATTTTGAGGTTTAGACTTCTAGCATTAAGTAGCATTACCTTCAGATTTTGCATGCTTGTACCTGTTACGGTGGTGGTTTTGTCCTTTGAACTTTGCCTAAAAAAGGCACTATAGGGGTGACAAGAGCCTTAGCCAGTAACCTGATTCCCAAGGGCCACAGGTGCAGACCATCTCTGGCAAAGCATCGTGGTCTGTCGATCATGTCGTCCCAGGCAGATAGATACTGGATCCACTTTGATTGACACCAGAAGCTTAGCCAATTGTTGAAGTCAATCATTCTGTCCTTATATTGTGGTATAATTCTGGGCGAAGGCAGGATGCTACTCAGGCTAGGGTCATACCTGCCTGGGCCACATGATCCAAGTGCTCTTCCATGTCTCTTTTCATGTATTCCAGAGAGGTATGTCTCAAGTCATTCACTCCAACATGGACAATGACAGAGTCATATTTGTACTTGTTGTGGAGTGACTTGAGTGCATGAGTTATGTGGCGGATCCTGGCACCCGACAGGCAGCTCACTGTAATTTTCTCCTTGTTCAGCCTGGTGAGTGAGACATCAGTGTGCCTGACTATAGAGTCACCTATGACTAAAGTGTTAGGTACATTGTCTTGCCTTAGGGGCTGTTGCTGGGTGGCACACTGGTGTTGTGAGCTATGTGACACTTTGGTTGTGATCGGTGTTTGTTTGTGTTTCAGCTTAGGAGGTCCTTGTTGCTTGGGCAGGTTACAGTTAAGTGCCTCCACATATGTGGATTTAGTGTTGCTATGTGTGGGTGTTGGTGGTGTGAGTTTAGAAGGGCTATGTGTTTCTTGAGGTGTAGTGCGGGTCTTAACCTTCTTCACTTGACTGTCTAGCACAATCTTAGGTGGAGAGAGCGTTGCTTCCAGTTTGGCTATGTAAGTGAATCTCTCACAGGTTGTAGTGTTGGGTGGTAGGAGAGGGTTGTCTGTGTACCTGAGGCAATTGCTGCATTGCCCCAGTATGCCTAGATTCACCAGGTGGACAGGAGAAATCAACGGAAGCTGACCCTTGGAAATGCCTGGTTTGGTGCTTTTTTTTTTTTTTTTTTTTTTAAAGTACAGGAGCTACTGGTTCCAAGACTGGGGACCAGCTCCTACCAACTACCTGTACAGTCGGTTCCGAAGACAATGAAGCCAAGGCAGGAGCTTTCTTAGAAGATTTCAGAACTGAAGTGCCCTTCAGACCCGAACAAGTTGAAGAGGCTGGTGAAGAAGGTTTTGGTTGTCCCAAAGCAGAATCCAAGTCTGACTGGAAAGCAGACTTAATCAAGCCACGCTTCACTAGCTTACTTTTCCTTTCAGCCAAAACTCTAGAGCTGAACCCATGACAAATGGAGCAAACCTCACCCAAGCAATTAATGTAGAACAAATAAGGCTCGCCACAGCGAACTATATTCCAAAAGGTTTAATAGTAGAGATAAACTGCAGTCACAGTATGCGCTTTCACATACAACATACGTATATCACCTAGTCTCTCAGTCTTTCTTATCATTTCTGGCACCCTAAACTTAAAATTGTGTCTGGTGTCAACACTCAATATATGTCTCGACAACGCATTTCTCTCATCTTCTTTATTAATGGCGTATATATGTTCCCTGACTCGCTCTCTGAGGTTTCTGTTTGTTTTTCCTACATAAAAAGACTTGCACACCTGGCACTGTGCCAAATATATCAAGTCTCAAGATTTGCAGTCACTATAATGATAAAGCCTATACTCATATCCTGTGAGAGGGTGTTTAAAACAGTTGTCTCCTGTCATATAAAAGCACTGGTTACACCGTCGACAAGGAAAAGGCCATATCTATTGGATTGTATAAGTTCTTTCCATCTTGCTCATAACATAATAATCTTTAAAAAGGCACATGGGCTAAATGAAAAGGTGACTTTGAAACTGTTCCTAGCAGCACGTCCCTACATACACTAATTTTTAAAATTTTTAAATTTACATATTATAATAAATACAGTTTTATCTCATTTTTTATTGTATACTTGTTTAATATCAATTATATGCTTATATACCATCTATTTATTATATATTTTATTTTATATATATATATATATATATATATATATATATATGTATACATATAAGTAGCATTTCAGCATTGTGTTTTTGAATTTTATGTAATAAATTATTCATGGTGTCATTATTAAGTCTTTTAGATGACTGGATGGGGTTAATTGATGGGATATTTAAAATGGAATTGATACTTATGGCAGTGTTGAAGTCTGATGAAACGTATGTTGTATGGGAAAGCGCTTACTGTGACTGCAGTATATATCTGCTATTAAACCTTTTGGAATATAGTTTGCTGTGGTGAGCCTTATTTGTTCTACATTAATTCTACATTTTGGTTCTTTTAAGGCTCTTCATCCAGGACCGTTTTGTTTTTGTATTGCTCACCCAAGCAATACACACATGTGGAGTGGCCATCAGTTATCGACATCTTCTGATCACATTTAGGGCATCTTTTAAACCCTGATTTTGCCTTATCAGACATAGTGGCAAGAATACAGAAGTCAGCAAGGAACACAATAATGCCCTGTCAGCAAATGAAACTAAGCCTAACCGGCTACAAATACAAAAAGGCAGCTTATTGTAGCTTCCTAAAGTGAGTTGCAAACACAGAATAAGCCTAACAGGCTAAGGTAAATAACGGAAAACAGCCAACAAGACTAAGGATAGGGCAAATAATCCAAACGGCTAAACACAGAAAGAAAAACAGGGGTCAACGTCCAACAACTAGAGTGAGATTTAGGTCAAAAAGGATATAAAAATCAGTAAACAGATAAACTGTCCCAACTACAAGACTATATAAACACTAACTAACAAGAAAAAATATAATTATTCTGAAAATTTTACACAAAATATTACACATCTCTCCAACGGCCTGAGCTGTAGAGAAACACACGATCAGTTGCAGCGGCAAACTAGATCTGGGGAATGTAGTGGTGCGTTGTGGGATAGGGCTTTGGCCTCGAGCTGTTAGAGACCTCGAGCTTTGCAAATTGATCAGCTCCAAACCCATCAGTAAGAATGAAGACGAGATTGAACAACTTCACATCCTTGTTTTTTGTTCTATTTACTTGTAAAATTAATTAGAATAATATTTAAAAGTTGTCCCCGATTTTGGACCTTTGTTGCCTCATTATTTTGGCTTTGTCATTACAGTACTAAAACACCACCATATAATTACAAGCAAAAAATTAAAAAAGAGTAAAACTTTGTTCAGACCTAGAGCAGGACACATCCACAACTCAGTCCAGTCATAAACCATCCATACCCAAGTACAGCCCTACTCACCTGACACAGTGACTGCATCCCACAGAAATGAAGAAGGACTAATCCAAACTACAAATAAAAAAGTGAATACGTGAAATGTCTTTGCGTTATAAATGAAATACGTTTTCCTTTAAGATTCTAGAACATGTTCTCGTGACTTGGGGATCAATGAAAAATAATAAAAATAAATAAAATGGCAAATGAACCACCAAGCCAAGTTACCAATAATTAAAATCCGGACATCACAGAAGGAGCGCTTTGGGTCCAAGCCCTTCATCAGATAGCATACAATACATGAACCTAGATTTTAAAAGTGCTGATAACCAATCATCTAGCAGTACTGTACCCTCCTCCTCTTGAGGGCTGGTTTTGAAAGTATAACTCCATTTAAACCAGGAGCTTTATCAGCCCCCAGTTGAATAATCCATTTAATCTCACTAAATTCAATATGGTTAACAATATCTACACCTCTAATATTATTACATATGATCTGCAAGACCATAAACATAAACGTGTGGCCCGTGTTCACCTTTATATGCTGGTATAGGGCATTATGTATATTTTCTAGCCATATGTCTGAAATATGTTTGAAAATCCTGTACTTCATCTACAGTTCATTTGTGCTACTATGTGAGATTTGTAAATATGACAACACATCATGAATGCCCACTATATTTAAGAAAATTCTTTTGTCCAAGCTTCATCAGGTCCATCTAATAGCGTGGTTTGTAGAGCGCTTTACAGTTTGACCATCGGGAATGCCTACTTTTATAAGGCTATAACCAGACTTTATTAACCTGTTTGTATCACAAGTAATACGAAAAGGCTGTGTCTCCCTTGAGGGACTCATATTACTTGAAGCACATTATGAAAACTATTATAGAGCCTTTTCCAGTCTTCCTCATCCTTATCATTGCTTGTAATATGAAAGTCTGTGCCCACATTTACAGAGTTCATATTTCCTAGAGTACATTATGAAAGACTAATCTTTTGTTTGGCAAAAACAATTACAGTGACTGCTTTTATGAGGCTCATAGCCATGAATTACGTGACCAATCCCCATTCCTCTTCCTAAAGAAGACAGATATTTTTATATGCAGAGGAAGTAGTCAATTACAGCCACACTAAGTGACTTCCTTTTTTTTTTTTTTTTTTAAATACATGCATCCAGAGAAGTAGCTTCAGTGGAAATAAGTCACAGTGTTCATGGATGTGCAAAGCAGGGGAAAACTTAAATAAAGTTTAGGACCTCAATGCTTTTAGTATAGACGTTCTGTGCCCATGGAGTAAAAATCCACCAAGTGGTGAACTGCAGAACAAACAAAATCCTTACCAAAATAAGTAGCACGGATCTTCTCTGACAATAGGAAACTGTGCCTATGCTATAAGGAATACAGCAGTGTGGAGTGGAGCCCTGGAATAACAATTTTCACTATATTGTAAAATCTAGAAATGTCAAATGCAAGTTGAGTGGCTGTAGCATCTATACCTGGTGTTTGTGGGGTATCCACAATATGGGAAGCATGCCCCTGGTCTCAGAGCAACAGATTTTGGTCTTCCAGCCTGGGGTCTTCACTGTGAATCATATTCCTGCATTTAACAGTTAGTGAGGACTCTTATTTGGACTCTTCCTCTCCTCAGGTTCCAGGTGGTAAAGTTAGTGCAAAACAGGGCTAGATAGCTCTGTGTCTGGCTGTATAAAGTTCTGGAAACTAGGAAGGATCATGGTGAAGGGCAGCTAACTAATCTTCTGAGAGGGGGTTACGCTGGTACTGGGGTGGGGTTAGATTATTTAACAGACTGATTTAATCAGTCCATCAATCAAACTGGATAGCTAGTGTTTGGACCCTTTTTATTTAAACAAAACAAAGGAAAGAAAAGAAAACACAAGTCCAAAATGAGCAGTAAAAAACACTTTACATACTTACACATTTTGACATCACAAAACACTAGAGTGACTTATTCCCTATGCTACTAGTTCACCAGACAAACTGCACCAAGGTAACTGACCTAACATACTAAGAAACTGTAACAAGACATTGGTTCCAAGTTGTGATTAGCTAAAAAGGCTGTGAGAAACAGACAGAAATGCTCAACCAGAAATAATCATTAGCTGAATGTGGGAATGTTAAGCTGTTTCGCCAGTTCTACTTTATTGATTGGATTTTTCTTTATATTAACAGTAAGAATTAAAGAGTTCATTATCAGGTGTTTGTGCAATTCCTGGGTTAAACAGTACTGTTATTTTAGCTGTATGGTTTATGATTAACTTTCCCGAGTGTGTGCTCAAGTGCTGTTGATTTTTCTCCCAAGTACTGGACATGCGAAGTAGTCCTTGTTACTCATACAGAAGCAGTAAGTGAAAAAAGGTGGGTCTCATTTTAAAAGTTGTCCTCCTCATGTCTGAATTTGTGCTTCCTGACATTCCTCAAAGACTGGGTCCAAGGAGGTTTTTCTGGCAGTTTATTGTCTGTAATAATTACACAGTTGTTGGTCAGGATCCTTCTGATTGTTTTATAACCTACCATGAAAGTGACGGCCATGCTTCTTTTTCTTTTGCCTTCCTGTGAGTCTTGGTATTGGTTTCTGTCAAGACCTAGGAATCTCTTTGGAGGTCCTTCAAAATGGGAACCCCCGTCTACTTTAAGGTTCTGAAGGGGGAAAGGATGGAATTCAGTAATCTAGTGTTGTACCTTCTAGCCAAGAAGTCTTGGTGTAGACGTATTACATTTGTGATGAAATCTATAAGCACTTAGAATCCAATGTAATTCTCATCCCCCTGGGATTTTATAACATCTCTCTTAGTGATTTGGGGATGCATACTTTTACTGTGCAGCAGTATATTAACACTGGTCAGTTTCCTGAATAGATTATTGGACAGACATTTCTTTTCAGTGCCCTTACATATGGATAAGCCTTGCTGCGAGAGGTCATGAATCCCAGGAAGCTAGTGCTTTTACTGGTATGGTTGTAAAAGCCATTCAGCGTGGCTTCACCCCCCTTTCCAGATGATAAAAATGTCATTGCAGAAATGGAGATAGTATTTCACTGATGCAAAATAGAGGCTTTGGTACAGTGCCTCCTCCTCCTCCCATTTTCCAAGAGCCACACTGGCCAGGCTTGGGCCATGGCCATCCCATAAATATTCCAGTAGTCTGCTTATCAGACCTATTTGTTAAAATGAAGTAGTTGTTTCTAAGGGCCAAATTCAATAATCTTCCTAGAACGTCTGTCCCTCCTTCTAATACATTCCTCTCCTTTTTGTATGCCTCTGTTACTACTTGAATACAGTATCTGTGTGGAAGCACTCTATGAACTGCTTCCACATCTACTGTGACAAGTATCATAGAAATGGGTGACCAGGACATCTCTAATTATACCCATAAAATCCAGAGTCTAAAATAACAGATTTGTTGGCCTCTGCCATTGGTTTTACCAGGGCATCAAGGTAAATGGATATTGTGTCAGCTATGGAACCCTCCAGTGGCCACTACTGGTCTGTAGGGAGGATCAGAAATGTTCTTAATGGGGTTTTGGGATTCCAAAGAAGTTCAGCATTTTTGGGTGGAGGGGTGAACAGAAAGTCAAGTTTGACTTTTCGTAAATCATCTTCATACAGCATTATTATTATAAGCAGTATTTACAGTGTTAAAATCCCATTTACTGTAAAACATGTTATTACCATGCATGGCTTCAGTCTTACAGGTACAAGCTACTGAAACTTAGAATAGGATGTCTCCTTCCTTATCCACCTTTATGATTCTGGAAGCCTCATCTCTGCTCAGATTTTTTTATAGCAGCCAGTTATAGCTAATGTTATAAACCTTTTTACTAGGTGGTTTTCTGAGGGCCCTGCAGATAGCCTCACATTTGCTCTCATAAGCACCCAGGGTGGGGTGCACAGAGGGATAAAAGCTGCTGGGCTTTTTCCATTTAAAACCACTATCATTATTATAATGGTTGTATCTGTCCTTATTTTTAGCATTGAAAAAGCACTAAGATTCAATTTCCTCACATAGAGTTTAACATCTATGACAGATTCCATCAAGTTACTTCTGTTGAAAGGTATAAAAATCAGACCCTTACCTAAGATTTCTTGCTCTAGCTCAGTCAACAGTTTGTTGAGTGGTTCCAGAATTTAACTTCTGTTTGTTGTTGGTTCTAGTAGGCCCTTTCTGTTGTGCTGATCTCTTGAGGTCCCCTCAGCTACTCATCCCCTTTCCAAGACCTGCCCTTCTCTTGTTGGCCTCCTTGTGGGGAAACTATGAATTGGACTGAGTCTGCGAGGCTGCTCCATCATGTGCCTCCTTGTTGGGGTCCAGTGATTCTAACTGGTGGGTGCCTCTCTCTGTGGTGTAATCCTTGTGTCCTGTTGCTTCATACTGATGGTGGGTGCACCTAACTTGGGTCCGAGTTCTTGATGGCTTGTTCATTTTGCCATCTCTCTAGTCAGCAATAAGTATGACCTTTAATCCCTTATGACCATTAAACCTGTCACCCTCTGATTCACTGGCAGTATACTAGAACTGACTTGATTTTTCTGGATTCCCTTTAGTTTAACATAAAATAATTCTGTCAGAAGAGGCCTGCTATGTCTATACACAACCAGAATTTGATGGAGTCTACATAAACATTCTGTATCTCATCTAGAAGATCATCTTCTACAACAAGAATGTCGGATTCACTTCTCCCACATGTTCGGCTGGTTGGCATGATAGTATGGCATATATGAAGTTCAAGACCTTAGGTGGACAAATTCTTCACTGGAGGCCTATTATGAAGAATGCACTTCAAAAACTGTATATCCATCACCTGTCTCTGTAGACTAGAGGGATAGAACCTGGACTGTGACCCAGATGACCAGAGTCTAATTAGTACTCCTGGCACTGAAGTAGCCAAGTAGGGAGGAGAGGGAATGAAATGGTGAGGCCCGCTCATCTCTCCAGGGCTGTTGGAGTGAGAGGGGAGTGCATGCGCTGACTGGCACACAGAATGGTGCATGCCAGGGCCTTCTGTACTGGAAGAAAGATATAGCCCCCAGATTGCAACCAGGGCCACTCTTAACAAGGCAATATGTAACATCCGATACAAAGATGACTTCTCGTAACTGATGCTGCTCCCACACAGTCATATTTATGGCAAGAGTCTAGGCCTGAAATTTGAAGGCTGGCCTACAGACAGGCCAACTCACTGATAAAGTTATCAAGAGCACAATTACTGATCAACTCCCCAACAGCTCTGTATATCCTCTTGGAATATGTACACCTACATATACACACATGCATATGCATTTTATATATATATATATATATATATATATATATATATATATATATATATATATATACACACACACACACACACACACACACTACACATATGTATGGTTATTGCATACTATCTAGTTGATCTACATTCATGGCGACTATATGGATAATTGCCCCAAACTATGTACCATCTCTGGTCAGATCCATCCATCACTGTAGTTATAGCATCAATCCAATGCATTACATGTCATGATTGTTGCTCATCTTGTGTATTCAAATAAGACAATGAGGCTTGGGTGTTCATTTAAGTTTACTACACACAAACACATCAGGATGGATGAACATAAAACCGGAACATAAAACCTAAACTAACTAACTAACTAACTGACTGACCGCTACACACATGCATGCTTTCACTCCGGCTGCTCACTCAAAATGGCACTCCTGCTTGCACGTGCTCAGTAATTACATGCATGTGCCCATAGACTGGAATGGCTCTTAAAGGTACAACACACACTCTGATCAACATCCTCCCTCTTTGACTATTCTGTCATGCAAATGAAAATGACAGTTAGAGGAGCACGCATATTATACAGACATATACAAACAATAACAATCATATCCAAGTTGCTGTTTATCTGGGATTACGTCTCCAGATATGACCAGACCTCGTAATGTAATAATCAGAACTGGGTTTATCAACAGGGACAGTCACTGGGGAATGATCTGCTTCAGGATTTTCAAGGATATGTTCAGGAACAGGAACAGACAATGAAATGTTCTCTGGAACAGGAACATTGGACAGATCACACTGAGAATTAGAGTCTCCATTACAGACAAGACGCTGTAACACTAGCTTGGACACTGGTAGTAAATGTTTCCAATTACAGCTGAATTCCGCACCTTGTGACTGAATGATGTACGAGCTCGGTTCCTCATACAAATGTTTCACGAGTCCTATTCGGTTAAATCCTTTTGCTGTCTGCATCCTCATTATCTCTCCTTCTTTAAATGGATTCACAGGTTTGCTGGTGTTGTCATAGTAGGACTTTGGGACAAACGCTTCTTTAGGAGTTGAGCTTTTACTGCTTTGTTGTTCTTATAACTCAGAATCAACAAATTATTACTGACTGGTAATGTGATTCTGGTTTGTCTTGACATCAGTCTCTGAGCAGGAGAACCGAGTAAACTGTCCTGAGGTATGTTCCTGAAATTAAGCAGATTAAGAAAAACATCAGTATTATCTCGTTTCGATTTCTCTAACAGCTGGTTTGCACTTTTTTCACTGCAAAGCTGGTGCCCTAGGCAAAAGGGCTCCATGGTGCTCCACACCACATTACCCGGAACCCCCATCCCCATCTACCTACACCAAATAAATACTGGAAAAGCGCCCCTGCTAGACCGGCACCCTAGGCGGCCGCGTAGTTGGCCTATGCCTAAGGCCGGCTATGATTACAGGTATTCAGGACTTCTAGTAACATGAACAAAGTTCCATGTTCCAGCAAATCATTTGAATTGCTGACTTGTAAACTGTGCACCATTGTCAGAAATGACTGTGCAGAATACCATGGACAAAAAAATGCCTCTTCAATTTCTTAATGACAGTACTGGAAGTTTGGTTAGGAAGTAGGTCAATCTCAAACCAATTTGAATAAGACTCTGCTAACACCAAGTAATGTTGACCATTCCACTTGAAAATATCTGTAGCTACTGTCGACCAAGGAAGTTCATGAATCTGGCTTAACTGAAGTGTTTTTTTTTTTTTTGTTGATGCAGTTTAGTACTATTGCAAACAGAACAAGATGAAAGTTCTTCTCAATATCTTTTGACATAGAAGGCCACAAGTACTAGTCCTCTCATCCTTCTTTTGGTAGAATCAGTTCCTGGGTGGCCACAATGCAAGATTTTAATATACTCTGGTTACAAGGATTTTGGAACAATCACTTTTGGACTTTTCATGATGATAGCATTTTCCATCAAAATCTCGTCTCTGTAAGGAAAATACTGATGCACATCTAGTGGTAAACAAAATTGCTTTGGTGTCCATACTCGAATGATAAAGTGGTTGAGCTTTTCGAGAATTGGATCTCAAGCTGTGTGATCTCTAAGCTCATCAAGACATGTAGAAGAAAAAAATTCTCACTTCCGTGACTTCAAAATTAGGTTTCCCATTTTCATGCTGTTCATTGGTTTATCTGGGTGATCGGGATAAAGTATCAGCAAGATAAAATTTGCCTTTTGTGTAAACAAGATTGGAATTGTATGAAAATAAGACAAAAAGGACAGTAAAAAATATAAAAATCACCAACTTGCATTTTATTAACAAGAACATCTCAAGTCTCTAGCGCTTTGGCAAGAAATGCCTTCTAGGAGTACATCAGTAAGGAAAAAAACAGTGTCATTTTATACAAATATTAACTATCAATTATAAAACACTTAAATAATTAATATCTAAAACATTAAATACTATATTTCTATTATACTTAGAAAACAATTATATCAAATGTTTCCATGAACATTCAGTATTAAGTCCACAAGGATTTAAAGTATTATATTTAAAATATAAATACTTTCTTTATATAACAAATGATATAGCCACGGTGGTGCAGCGGTTAGCATTGTCGCCTCAGAGCAAGAGGCTCTCCCGTTCGATTCTCGGCTGGAGCGCCTTCTGTGTGGAGTCTGCATGTCCTCCCTGCAGTCGAGTGACGTTAAAGACATGCACGTAGGTGCGAGCATGAATGGGCGTGCCTTCGTTGAAGGTTGGAAGTCAGGCTGGCAACTCGGCACCATAAAATTCCACTGCCAATCATGAGCGGACTGGAGTTCTGCTGTGGCGACCCCTAACCGGGAAAAGCCAAAAGAAGACTATTTATTCTTAAACTCAGAGTTGCCAACACCCCAATTAACTTGTTCTAGGATGCTGGCTTGCAGAAAGTCTGGATTGCTGTTATGAAACAACTTAAAATGCATGGCAATAAGACTAGCAACTTTTTCCATTTTTATGTCTCTAACTGAAATTGTACTTTTGGAATTTTAACATCATGTGTTGCAATCTTGCAAGCGCTATGTTTATTGGCTTTCTCAAAATACTAACCAAAGGTTGATAAGTCTCGATTTGAATAGGTCTATCATAAATATAATCATGGAACTTTGAACATGCAAACACAATTGCCAAAAGCTCATTTTCTGTTTGAGCATACTGCATCTTGGTTTGAGTTAGAGTTCTGGATGCATAGGCTACTGGTCTACCCTCTTGAAGAATGACTGCACCTAGACCAATCTTCGAAGCATCACAGGAAAGAATTACTGGTTTGTGAACATCATAATATCTTAAAGTGGGTGGACTGGCAGTTTTTTGTTTCAGGACATCAAATGCTCTTTGGTATTGTTCCAACCAGGACTAAGTTACATCTTTGCGTGTCAGCTCTCTTAGCAGTGCTGAAAGTTGACTCAGATCTGGAATGAACTTGTCCAAATATTTGACCATGCCAAGAAAATGTTGTAAGGTTGTGTCACTGTCTTGAGCTGGCATGCTCAAGAATTGCAGTTTGTGTGGAAGGATCTAGTCTTAAGCCTGAACTGGTAAACAAATAACACACAAGTAACTTCTAGTAGCTTGAATTTTCATTTCTGAGGATTCAGTTTAAGATTCACTTCATGCATGTTCCAGAACTTTCCTGAGGTTTCTATCATGTTTGACTTCACCATTGCCTCCTACAAGAATATCACGTACTATAATAGCACATGGATAACCAGAAAATATTTGTTCCATTGGACTTTGGAAGACTTCGCTGGCAGAATTTATCCCAAATGGCATTCTCAAAAATCTGTACCTTCCAAATGGTGTAATGAAAGTGGTTAGCAATGAAGATTTGTGGTCAAACAAAATTTATCAAAATGAAAATTTTGCATCTAAGACAGAAAAAACAGTGGTATTTGGCATAAGGGCAGCAACTTCTTCAACTGTAAGCATTGTTGACAAGGTCTTTGTAGTGCTTTGTTCAAATCCCTTGCATCAAAACATATTCTAATATCATTTGAGCTTTTTTTATGAGCTACCACCATAGAAGATACCCATTCAGCTGGTTGTTCTACTGGATAAATTACTCCTAGAAGCACCATTCTGTCTAGCTCAGCTTTGACTCTGCCCTGCAAGGCTACTAGAATTTCCCTACTGGTCTAATGACTGGGCTTACCTCATTGTCTAACTTCATGGAATACACAACTGGAAGTTTGTCTAACTTATCTTCAAAAATATCAGCATAGTCAGAAAAAATAGTTTGTGCGAACTTTTCGTTGTTACGTGTGCTTATATGGTGGACTTCTTTATTAAATGAAAGCAGTCCCATTTTCAAACTGTCCTTGAGGCCTAATAATGACTGCACATGTCTCTTGACTACATAAAATTGCAAGTCATAGCTGTTCCCAGCAGAACAACATGAAAGCACTACTGAGCCTTCATTCTGAATTTCTTCAACGCCATAAGCAATAAGATTTGCACACTTTGCTACGTCAAGTTTCTCACCAGCTTTTACTCTAGCAAACACATCTGCTGACATAACATTGCACTTTGAACCAGTATCAACTTTAAGCTCTACAGGTCTCCCATTAATCCAAACAGTACAAACTACTTCATTCTTTGCCCACAAACCTACTGCACTGACTATTTCACCAAGCACAGACACACCATCAGCATAAAAAGTAGGGTCGGAGCTTTCTAATTGATCAAGTTGCCTCTTTGCTCTTTTTTAATAAAAGAATGTGCCCGTTTAGATTTACAGAGCCTTTTGAAATGATTCCACTTTTTACATGTGTGGCACTTCTGACCAAAAGCTAAGCACTTCCCTCACGGGCTCATGGCTACCTCCACAATTATGACAGTTGACTATGAGGCTTTTCACAGGTTTTGCTGAGTCACCCCTCTGCTTTACTGAGTGTGCCCTGGGTTTCACTGTAACTGCTCTAGGTTTTGCTGAAGCAACCACACCCTTAGGCCTGTATCTTTTAACCTCATGCTGCATACTATCAACATTAGCACTGGAAGGCACTGCAAGCATACTTTTCTCATTCATAAGCATATTTGTGTGCTTTTCTATGACTCATACATTTGACAAATTTCTATGGCCTTGCTTAACGTTAAATCACTGTCTCAAAGCAAAATCTTTCTCAGTGCATCATCTTTAATACCACACACAAGCCTGTCTTTTATCAGCTCATCTCTCAGATCACCAAATCTGCACATTTTTGCCTTAGTTCTCAAATCAGTTATATCACTATGTCACTAACCCCATGTCCTTTAAAACAATCCTGAAGGAAGCCTTGATAAATCCTGGTCCTTCCTATGTAATCACCCTGCTTGACATTCGTTTCACTCTTCTACAATTTACTTCCTCTGTGAGTCAGCATATTATATTTCTTCCCTCCTTACAACTTTGCTACCTATCTTTTCCACTTCTCTCTGTTGCTTCTTCATACTATCCTAACTGTTTCTGTGCTTCTTTAAACTATGCTAACAGTCTTCTTCTTGTACTCTCTACTTCCTCATCTGTTGTCTGGTCACTGGCCTTTTACATAGGTCTTAACCCCTGATTTTACTATATAGCTTTACATTTTCTGCTTCTCCTATAGAGCATGTGACCTGCTTCTCCTATAGCTGCCTCTAGCATGTGACCTCCTATGACATTTTTATCTTTTATTTATTTATAAAACTGGCCATACTCAGTTATATTTGTATAAACTGTACATTGTTTTGAATGATGACATTTGTATGCTTTCTCTGACAATTTTTTTGTACTTTGTGCTATGTATGCTTAGTTTAGATACACTGTTCTCATTTGAATATTTTTTATCACTGTTATTTACATTTGTTTCTGTTTTTCTATTTTGAGCTTTTCTCCTCGGGTCTCTGCTGAAAAAGGGCTATTGCCCAGTCAGACTAACCCAGACAACAAATGTCAAATAAATAAATAAATATGCTGCAAAAACTTTCACCAGGCTTTTGATCTCTTGTGTAAAATACATGCCTTTCTATTGTAACATTTGTTTGGGGTTGCACATTTCTCTAAATTTACATTTTAAGCACTCAGGATCTTCCTGCGTTTTAGCCTGTACCACAAATATTGCCGTTCTCTCCCTCCCCAGCAGACACAGCAGGAGCATACACAAATGAACGCTCTCTTTCAATGGCTTCTGAACCAGCTAGATTAAGCTGAATAAACACTTTTGTGTGTGTGCCTTTGTTTTAAAAAGCAGACTGCATGAAAATAGCGTACTCTTGTTCAAACAATTTTCTGCAACATTAGTAGCAAATACAAGTGGGCCAGGTTTACAAAATCCTTCTGCCATGCCAAAACGTTGCCCATGCAATTATGTTCAAACATACACAGGTACTTGAAAAATCATTTAACTACACAACAATCACTTCAAAATAACTGCAATCTGTGAAATAACTGTACAGTAACACTGCAAACACTTACCAACACTTTGCACACTTCAGATACTTAGAATAGTTTTAGTTAATATGATAAAGAAGCACATAACAAAAAAATGTGGTCTTTTCCCCCTTTTTATACATTTTATGTGATTTGGAAGTTATTTATCATCTTTCTGACCTATTTGAGAGTTTTTTGAGCTTCGGATGATCCACTCATGTATATTCCTCCATTACTAACTGTGCACCTTATGGTTTTGACTTCGGATCCCATTTTGACACCATGTCGCTCATCTTGTGTATTCACATAAGACAATGAGGCTTGGGTGCTCATTTAAGTTGTTTATTACACACAAACACATCAGGATGGATGACTGGAACATAACACCTAAACAAATTCACTGACTGCTACACACATACATGCTTTCACTCCGGCTGCTCACTCAAAATGGCACTCTTACTTGCACGTGCTCAGTACTTATATGCATGTGCCCATAGATTGGAATGTCTGTTAAAGGTAGAAAACATACGCTTATCTACAATGATCTTTTATGTTGACTACTGATGCCAAGCATGATGCCTTTTTCTAATGATCTTCCTTTTTGCAAGACATGTCCAAAATATGAAAGATGATGTGTTGTCATCTGAACTTCCAGGAAATACTTAGGTGTCATCTCCTCCAATACTGACAGATGTATTTTTCGGACAGTCCATGGTATACACAGCATTCCTCACCACCAGGACCTTAATTAAAATGCAACAATTTTCTTCCTGTCATATGTGTGTGTGTGTGTGTGTGTGTGTGTGTGTGTGTGTGTGTGTGTGTGTGTGTGGTGTGTATGTATAGCTGAAGCTTAGACCACTCTAGCAAAAAACAGAACAATCCAAACCAGATATCCAAAAAACATGCTAACAAATGCAATACTAACTTCAGTTATTTTAATTTTCTTTGAAAACACCATCTGCTTCCGATTATCTCAGAACCTAATATGGCTAAAAACTGCTGAGGCTTATCTAGGCACTTCTTTCCAAATCTCAAAAACTCAGGATTCCCAAAACACATGGGAACTAAGCTTAAAAAAAACAAAAAAAAAACAAGGTACATCATTTGGTCAAATTCAACATTTCTTCCTCCTAAACTTAAAATACATCCCTATCAATTAAATTCCAATGATTCACATAATTTTATTCTACATACTCATGGACACATTAAGAATAACCTACGATCCTTCCACTCAGTTTAGACACTAACTATGCCCACACAACCATACAGCCTCTAAAAAAGATTACAGCAGGCCAGCTAAACACAGGAAGCATTTTTAACAAAACAGAACAGTTATCAGGCTTCCTCAAAACTCAGCCCCTTGATATACCAAAAATAATGGAATCATGGATGAAAGCAGGACTACCTAAATTATCTCACCAGATCTCCGGGTATGCATAACTGTATGCAAACTCTAGGGTTGGAGGAAATGCCTTTCTATTAGTAACAGCTGCATAAAAGCCTCTCTAAAAAGCCAAAATTCTTCCTCCAATGACAAAGATCCAAACTGGCTTACGAACAACAACAACACAGGTTATACGGCATTCTTCTGGCAGTGACTTATCTATCCCCTCCAACTTCCATTGAAATATTTAAGGAAATTATACATTTAATTTGTATTTGTTATTCTGGACACTTAATTCTACAAAATAACTCTGTTTAAGTTAATATGCTCACTGAATTCAATATTAACCTATCTGATGTCTCTGCAACATTAAAGATTTCCTAACCAAGTGAGTTCTGAAACAATTGGTCAAAAAATGCAAATCTAAAAGCAGGAAATTGCTGACTTCTGAACCTTGTTATAAACAATAATCCCAACAAAGTTTCCACCACCGCTATGTTTCCACATTCTATTAATTATCACTGTCCATTAATATGTCACCTCCACACTTCTGTTAGCAAACTTCCTCCTATATGATTCTCTTTCATATCTAAATAATGAAACAGCACAGCAGCCTCAGAAATGAACCTATCTAAAATTGTCTAATATTTTTTATCAACAATGACCTAACACGTGTGCAGCCATTACTCTAACCACATATCTTATCTCCCTGCAAAAAAAAAATCCTTCCCTAGTATCCAGACTGGTTAAGGCCAGTCAAATCCTATGTATTACAAAAGAGCTTGAAACTCTATACTAAAGGAGAGATTGATGTGGAAACAACGGGAAACCTCATCTGCCTTTGACAAGTTCATGTTGCTAAGAAATTCAGCTAAAATGCCACTAGAATGCACAAATCCTGTCACCCCACATTAACACAAACCTCCAAAAGCAGTAATCCCCAAAAAAATTCTAAGATGCAGTTAATAGACACAGGCAGATTATCAGTAAAAGATCACTAAAGAACAGTACATTGCCCTCAATTACAGCAGACCTATCTCCCAATGACTTCTTCAATGCATTTTACGTACTTCAAACACATATACCAATATCTTTTCCCTATAATCATCAGAAACCCCCTTAAACATATCATTCTACTTCAGAAAAATAAAATAGAAAGAATTACAAAATAAATTTAGATCAAATATCTATATGGAAGGGGATAAGGGCAAGAGTCAAGTGGGATAAGTTGATTCTTCCGAAAGAATAAGGTCCTTTGGAATTACCCAATTTGAAGGGGTATTTCATAGCTGCTATAGCACAAACAGAAAGATATAGCTCAAAGTGGAAAGGGATGATGATGATTAAACAGACAGAAAGATCAAGAAATAAGAAGAAACTGTGATTCTAGATACAAATCCTTAAGGAGAGTAACAATAGCCATAAAGATTATTATATTCATGAAGTAGCAGAAAGTATTCTAAGAACTAAGCCAAAATGGGAGAAAGGTGATTCTGCCAGTAGGGATGCCTACAATTATGGGTACAGAGACTAGACAAGAGTGGCTGGAATTTATTGGAGAAAACTGGCAAAGGAACTAAGGTTTTGGGAGCAAATAATCAGAGAGGGAAAGGTAACAGAATGGGAAGAAGCCAAGAATACATTTGGACTGCAGGCTAGAGACCACCTTCCTTATCAAAAACTGATAACAGAGTATAGCCAGAGAGAAAGGAACAGAAGGGATCCTAAGTGAATGACCAGCTATGGTAAAGTTTTAAGTTGAATCTAAAACATATGCTGCTGTTGTTGGGTCTTTCGGCTTTTCCCAGTTAGGGGTCGCCACAGCGGAACTCCGGTCCGCTAATGATTTGCAGTAGATTTTTACATGCCGAGTTGCCAGCCCTGACACACAACCTTCAACGAAGGTACGCCCATTCATGCATGTCTCCACACAGAAGACGCTCTAGCTGAGAATCGAACAGGACAACGTCTTACTGAGGCGACAACACTACTGCAGCACCACCACCGCTGCTGTTAAAATAGGATAATTAGTAGGGCATACAGAATACTGCATGACAACTACTGTATAAGAATCAATCGGAGGAGGTGTTAGAAAGGATTGGGAAGAGAGATTGGATATAAAATTCACAAAGACACACTGGGAAAATATATGTATGTTTCCCAAATATGCAACAAAGTCTATAAGATTTAGGATTTTTGCTTGGAAGATTTTGTATAGGTATTTTTATATCTCAATCAAACTCCACAGAATTTCTGCTCAGGTAAATTGCAAATATTGAAGGAGTGATGGGAAGAAAGAGACAATTCAGAACATATTTTTTGGGAGTGTAATGACTTGGCAGACTTTAAAAAATTTCCTGCAGACTACTCTGTCAGAAATACTGATTCAGAAAATTGGATTAACTAAGGAAATTATTACCAAGCTGCGATACAGGATCTGAATTGCTTAGACATAGTAAGGCCTTGCTGAGTTTAATTCTGGTCATCATCTTCTTTCGGCTGTTCCCGTTAGGGGTCACCACAGCGGATCATCTGTTTCCATTTCTTCCTGTCCTCTGCATCTTGCTCTGTCACACCAACCACCTGCATGTCCTCTCTCACCACATCCATAAACATTATCCTAGGCCTTCCTCTTTTCCTCTTACCTGGCAGCTCCATCCTTAGCATCTTTTTCCCAATATACCCAGCATCCCTCCTCAGCACATGTCCAAACCAACACAATCTCGCCTCTCTTGCTTTGTCTCCAAACTGTCCAACTTGAACTGACCCTCTAATATACTGATTTCTAATCCTGTCCATCCTAGTCACACCCAGTGCAAATCTTAACATCTTTAACTCTGCCACATCCAGCTCTGACTCCTGCCTTTTCGTCAATGCCACCGTCTCCAACCCATATAACATAGCTGGTCTCACTACCCTCTTGTAGACCTTCCCTTTCACTCTTACTGGTACCCGTCTGTCACAAATCACTCCTGACACTCTTTCCACCCTGCCTGTACTCTCTTCTTCACCTCTCTTCCACACTCACCATTACTCTGAACTGTTGATCCCAAGTACTTAAACTCATCCACCTTTACCAACTCTACTCCCTGCATCCTCACCATTCCTCTAACATCCCTCTCATTTACACACATATATCCTGTCTTAGCCCTGCTGACCTTCATTCCTCTCCTCTCTAGAGCATACCTCCACCTCTCCAGGGTCTCCTCAACCTGGTCCCTACTTTCACTACAGATCATAATGTCATCTGCAAACATCATAGTCCACGGGGCCTCCTGTCTGATCTTATCTGTCAACCTGTCCATCACCACTGCAAATAAGAAAGGGCTCAGAGCTGATCCTTGATGTAATCCCACCTCCACCTTAAATGTATCTGTCTTTAATTCTGGTGGTTGTCAAAAAAGCAATTACAAGAAAATGGAAATCAGAATCTAAACCAAGTGTATTAGAAATAGTGAACATAGTAACAGGGATAAAAGAACTGGAAGTGGGAGCTTTAGAAAAGGCTACAAGCAAATTACATAGGAAAACAATTGTGGGAACAATACATGCAATACTTGCAAAATAATGTTTTGGAGGAGGAATGAGTTTTAAGGGAAGGCAGGAAATGAATGGGCTATATAATGTTTGATTGACAATGACTGTAAAGAAGATTATATGTGATATATGAGGTTTCCAACTAAAAATACTTCAATATGGGTTGTTTTCATTTATGCAAATGAAATGGCCTATGTCATTAAGTGATAATTCAATAAAGACATTTTCGTTTAAAAAAAAAATCCAATGATGCACCCATCATTTATCAAAGTTTACAGTGAAGATATTTTAATACACTTCAAACATCTACATAACTTGTACAAACATGATTCCACCATATGGAAATAGGTCATTATAAAAAAATGCCTCCAAAACAAAACAAATACTCAATGACTACAAGTCATCGTCAATTAACTGTGATCTACATTAAAGAGTAACTGTGGAAAATGATGGAGAAACTTATCTTTTCCCAAATCATATAATACATCCAAAAGTAGGTTATTTTCTCCCAGAATATTCTGGACCAGAAGTACTATGAGTGTATTACATACACTAACAAATGATATCCTTCATAACATGGACAAACTCAAAACTCAAAATACAAACTAATAAAAAACAAAAAAACATTTGGCTCTAAAAAGAACACTATAATTTTTTGCAGAACCATTTAATGATAAAATAAGAACAATGTAACAGAAATGGTTAGCGCTTTCGTTCACAAAACATATCAAATGAACTTCTTCCAAGTTTTCTTTTTACAGCCGAACTTCTTTTTCTTTGTTTTTTTATAACATGGACAAAAGTAACTTGATTGGATCTGTCATTACAGATCCCACCAAGGCCTTTAAACTTGATGAGCACACCTTATGCTACACTACCTAATTTATTCAGGGTTCAGTGACAATGCTACACAACAGTTTACAATCTTTATCTCCGGTTATTATTTGAAGTTCAGTCTGTTGCACGATCTACCCTAAATGCTCATAGTACTTTATGCTGAAGACATGGTTCTATATTGTTTTAACAATTCACTCACATCTGTGCAAAATTAAACTAAAAACTACTTTAAAGGGCTATCAGCTTCATTACATGATAATAATCTCTCTCTCCTCAACAAACACAAAGTAATGATCTTTGGTAAGCAACAGACCTTTGGTAATCAACATAAGTTAACTTCAGTTTCAAGTAAGTGAAACATTTATGGTACCAACAAAGAGACAGTAAAGTATTTCGCTACCTAGGAATCTGGATCAGATCAAGTCAAAAATCAAGGAATTATTATTCTGGCCTAGGAAAATAGCACACCTCTTTCCTCCTGAAGCTACCATTTTAAGAGGAATACGGGTGCACTTTCACAATATGATATTCCATCATGGTTGACACATCTAAAAACAATCCATAAATAATAAAAACAAATGTATTATCCTCTCATTACAGAGAACATCATTGTCCATTTCTAAGCAAAGGCAAATGGCTTGTAATCGACTGACATTCCAAACTCTTCCTTGGATCCCCGATTTTTAAACTGGTTAAAAAAAGCTCCTTCTATTTTATGCAAGCTAACTTACCATCTGTAATTCTAACTGCAACCTTAGATCTATTCCACTCTCTGGTTTTGCACTTCAGATCACCTAGGAATAAACTGAACTGCACTACACTGGCCACAGCTGGTCAGTAATAGCTTCCCAAATATGTGAATACTTACCAAACAGCTTAAAAGATATCAGCTCGTACCCTACATTCCATGCATTGCTCAAAAATGTATTTTTAAAAAATACTGAATGCAACTATTACTCTAAGAATGGTATTGCATAAACACAACCAATATCTGTATCAGGTACTACCCGCCACTTTCAAATCTTTATTCAACTCCAGAGAATATTATTTCTTCAACTCCCACCTCAAATTTCTGTCCACCTTAATAATAACTGTCCCCTCTCATTACCCCTCACCCCATCCACACTCTCCCAACCTTACATACATACACACACACACACACACACACACACACACACACACACACACACACACACACACACACACGTACAACGTATCCTGCATTACTCTTATAATACTGAACAGGTTTTTCTTTTGTGCATGGGAGGGCAAGCCCACCCATACCCCTCTTAAATATACTAACTCCAGAGTTGCACAGTTTCAGACAAAGGGCAAAGACCCCCTATACTGAATCCTGCTCTTCATCCACACAATTGTGATCTACATTAAAGAGAAACTGAACTGCAAATGCAGTTCAAACAAGTGAGACACTTTGTCAACTACATCCCTAACAAAAAGACATCTACATCCCTAACAAAAACACAGCTAACCTAATCTAACGCATAAATGAAGGATAAAAAGAATTGCAGTTTCAGTGGGTTTTTTCATTTCCTGATCCCTGCACTGGCCTGTCAAGCCTCTCACTCCACTAACCATTTAAGTACCCACTGTTGAGAACCTTATTAGCCCACTCATTTTTCCATCATGAGAGCAGAGTGAATTGGGAACACCATCCATTACCTGTACATGCTGTACCATAGCTGTTTGCAGTCCACATATACCAATCCTCCTGTTAAGAGGGGCACCACTTGAGCATAGTCTGGCTAAGCTCATTGCTGCAGGTCACACCTGCACTCATACAGGTGTTGCCAATACATCGAGCCAAGCTATCACTCCTCCCCAATGATTGGCAAGGTGGTGTCATCCACTCATTCCTATCCTTCCCCATCTGGATCATCCAAAAATGTACAGTTGTGTATGAACTTACCAGAACATAAGATATTCAAATGGAGCACTGTTGCAGAGCTGCCAACAAGTAAGGGCTGTATCCTGCCCAGGCTACCATATGTCTACCACTTATAAAAGCTTAGGCACCTTTCTCTTGCACAATACATCCGATCTACACCCTGTGCATGAGGCAATATGTAGGTACAAAAGGGATGCACGGACACAAAAATATTCAGCGGTATCTTGCCCAGGACAAAGATTTGTCTGAGGCTAATACTCTTGGGGGGGAAAAAAGTTTTAAATACAGAAGGATATTGAGGGCAATGGGAAAAGTAAGGGTTCACCTCAGCCAAAGGAAAGACAGAAAAGAACAAACTTGGGGAAATAAGGGAGGGTGGGAGCAAATACTCAACAGTGATGTAATCAAACATCTACTGTTATGGTAAAGGTCTTGGACAACTGTGTTATGCAGCATTGCTAACAAGTTTGATGACTACCAAACCTTTTACGGCAGCTGAGTAGAGGTGTCTGAGGTACAGAACTGGGGTCTATTATCCCGTGCAGAATGGATCTGGCAAAACCAACTCTTGAGAAGGTAGCACCAATCTTGTAATGTTTAGCAAACGTGTGACTGGATGACCAAATGGCTGCTTCTAGAGTGTATTTTGAATCCAGACCTTTGAAAAAGGCTCCAGTAGAAACGTCAGCTTTGACCTAACCTTGGACTTGGAAAGATTTATTATGGAAAGAGTAACAAAAGGAAATAGTAAGAGAAATCCACCTGGAGATGGTCTTTGTTAAAACTGGAAATCCAGTCCTTTTTTCCTTCAAAGGCAACAACTGGTCAAATTTCCTGATGGACTTTGTTTTGTCCAAACAGTATCTCAGTTGCTTGTGAATATCCAATAAATGCAGAATCACCCCCCCCCACACACTAATTTTAAGGCTTAACAAAAATTTAACAGACTGATTTAGAGATTACAGTGACTATCCTTGGCATAAAACAGAGGTTAATACTAAGACTAACCCTGTTCTTATGAAATGCCCTTTTAGGAGATACTAGTGGAACCCCTTAGCACTGGTTTCTAAGTACAGAACTTCAAAGAACCATAACAGGCTGGTTCAAAAGGCAGGAAGGTTAGTTTTTCCAGGACATAGTTCAGGTGCCAAAGAGAAGGAATAAAATTTCTCAGAGGCTTGATATGAAGGGCACCTTTTAGGATTGTCTCACATCATAATGTGAAGTAAGAAGGGGATCCATAAGTAAGCAAGCAAAAATGTCCGACAGCTGCCCATTGACACAAGTGTATGTTAGTCCGCAGTTAAGCAGCTCACAGAAATATTTGAGGATGCTGGGGGTAGCTTGCTGATAAGAGTCAAGTCCTGTGTTGTGGCACCAGATAGAAAATCTTTTTCTTTTAGAAATGCACAATTTCCTTGTAGCAGGTTTCCTGGGCTTATTACTTGTAGCACAGCTTCAGAGTAAAGATGCCTGAAGGGAATTAGAAGCATATCATCCAAACTATCAAAGTCCGATGAATGAGGCAGCCCTTCTCCTGTATAAGCAGGTAAATCCTTTGGGATAACTTGTAGTGACTTTCCCTTACTAGATGAAAAAGAAGGGAGAACCAAGTTTCTCTTGGTCAAAAGGAAGTGAGCAGCAGCATTTTCAGCATGTTTCGATGGTCTTTCTGAATCTTCAAAAGGACCTTTTGAGTAAGAAGAAAAGGAGGAAAGGTATAGAGGAACTTCCCTTTCCATGAGATTGATAAGGTATCTGCGTTCATGAACTCTGAAACAAAACAGTCTGAGGTGTCTACTGGAGGCATAGACAGCTATCTGGGGAGTTCCTAATTGATGGACAACTTGAAGGAAGACATTTCTTTTTGGCAACCATTCAAGAGGCTCTGTTTTAGATCTGATCAGATAATCTGCCACAGAATGTAAGCCTCTTGGAAAGAAAGTTTTTGGCAAATAACAGTAGCTTCACCTATCATGACCAGCCTGCAATAAGGACAGAACAGTGCTCCCCCTTGTTGGTTGAATTAACATGATAACAGCTTTCATTTCCTTTGTTTGTGTGTTTGCATCTCATTTGGACCAGACTCCATGGACTTTCCTGCTATTTGAAAAAAGCTCCCCTGGCTAGATCCAAAGCAACTGTTGAGAAGAAGGAAACACAAAGGGAACACCTGAACTGAGTGCTATATCTGGTTTATCTAGCACTGGCATTCTTTCTTCACAAAAGGCAAGAAAGGGATTGGGAAGGACAGAGGGTGTCAGTGTTGTCCCCAAACTGAATCTTCCCGTATGGAGTTTGGCAAAGGGAATCATTTGTATTGTTGATGCCATGTGCCCCAGGGCTGTCAAAATCTCTCTTGCCAAGATCAGTTCTGGATTTGAGATAGATAAAAAGTCAGAAGTCAGAAACTGGATTTTTTTTCCAGAGGGAGAAAAACCATCATCATTGTAGGAAGTATACCAATGACATCACAGGAACACTAGGCTTTTTAAAGAATGCTGAAGTGTAGATTTCTTCAAGTTTATTGTGAAACCTAGATGAAAGAAAAGACTGACTGTAAACCATGTATCTTGTACAATGTTATGAAGTGGACTAGATCAAAAACTGTCTAAGTAAGGGTAAATGTGGATACATTTGAGTATGCAGAATTCTACTACAGGGGCAAGACATTTTAAGACTCTTAGAGTCAAAAAAAGACCAAGGGGCAAAGCAAAGACTTATACCCCAAAACACAGACTCTTAACTCATTCCCTCCAGTACAACTCTTTTGAGTGTGTACCTTTAAATCCTAGTGGGTGTGGCCTGAGCCTTTAAAAATTAAGTTTTCACCTTACAATTCAAACAAAATACTCATTGACAGAGGTCGGATATCAATACAGTTGTGTTTGCCATCATGTCTGCTTCAAGATAAAATATTCTGATATCTTGTATGTAGTATGATTTTTGGAATTATTAATGCAATATGAACAGCTTAATATCTGAGCTTTGGCCGGCTAACATCTACCTGAAATCAGCTGGATGTATAAGTGAATTTAAGTATACTTTTATCTGCTCTTTTTCATATAGTACTGTAGTTTATTTATTTGTGTTTTTCACTGAATATTAACTCAACTGAAGTTGTGACTGTCTCTCTACAGAGTACTTGTTAGAATTTCTGTGTAGCCATTGATAGCAGTGGGGGGTAGTTTCACCTTATCACTGATAGTCTGTCCTGCCTTATATAAGTGGTACATTTTGAGTTATCTCTGCTTAATATCTGAGCTTTGGCCGGCTAACATCTACTTGAAATCAACTGGACGTGTAGGTGAATTTAAGTACACTTTTATATGCTCTTTTTCATATAGTACTGTAGTTTATTTATTTGTGTTTTTCACTGAATATTAACTCAACTGAAGTTGTGGCTGTCTCTCTACAGTTAGTGGCTTTGAAACTGCCCACCCCTCTTGTAGATTTGTATTTGGATACTCCTTCAGGGCCCATCTCATTTTTTCACTCAACTGAATGCAGTGAGATCATATTCTGATTTCAGGCACTCCTACTGTGTACAAACAGAGCATTTGGGAAGGACAACCCCTGTAGCCTCTTAAGCCTGCTCTGTTCCCTCCCTCAAAAAAAAAAAAAAAAAAATATATATATATATATATATATATATATATATTTATATATATATATATATATATATATATATATATATATATATATTGTATCCAGGACTCTTTGTATGCTTCTGAGCCCCCCAAGCCTTTCCGTGTTGGAGGGAAGCCTTCTAGCTTATCAGTGGGAGTGGTAAGCATCCGGTAGCCTATCTACTACAAGAGGATTGGTCCCTGGCCCAGAAATTGCAGCTATTGGCTGTATGAGCAGATTTTTTCCATCTATTTCAACTTTTGGGTTTGAAAGCCACACTTGCGCCTGTTTCCCGCCTTTCCTACAACTAGCCTAGTCTGGTTACAGAGTTGCTGTATCCAGGATTGTTAGTAAGCTTCTGAGACCCCCAAGCCTTTCTGTGTTGGAGGGAAGCCTTCTAGCTTATCAGTGGGAGTGGTAAGCACTAGGTAGCCTATCCTCCATGGGAAGAGTGAGTTTTGGCCCAGAAATTGTAGTTTATTTGGCCGTTTGGGCAGTTTTCCATCTCTTTCAACTTGCTGGCTTAAAAGCCGGCATTTGTACTTGTTCCCCGCCTTTCCTGTAACTAGTCTAGTCCAGGTACAGATTTGCTGTATCCAGAACTCTTTGTAAGCTTCTGAGCCCCCCAAGTCTTTCTGCTTTGGAGGGAAGCCTTCTAGCTTATCAGTGGGAGTGGTAAGCATTAGGTAGCCTATCTACCACAAGAGGAGTGGTTCCTGGCCCAGAAATTGCAGCTATTGGCAATCTGGGCAGTTTTATTTCCATCTCTTTCAACATTCTGGTTTAAAAGCCGCACTTGCACTTGTTTCCCACCTTTCCTGTAACTAGCATAGTCCAGATACAGAGTTGCTGTATCCAGGACTGTTGGTAAGCTTCTGAGCCCCACAAGCCTTTCTGTATTGGAGGAAAGCCTTCTAGCTTATCAGTGGGAGTGGTAAGCACTAGGTAGCCTGCCTACCACGAGAGGAGAGGATCTTGGCCCAGAAATTGTAGTTTAGTGACCATATGGACAGTTTGTCCGTCTCTTTCAACTTTCTGGTTTAAAAGACCACATCTGCACTTGTTTCCCATCTTTCCTATAACTAACCTACTGGGTAGCACTAGAAAGCCTTAAACTGATACAAGCCTTCTAGCTTAGAAGAGAGACTTTGGAGTAATTAAGTATCAGTTTTCTGTACTTTCTTGCTGTACTTAACTGTTTTCTGCCTAAATGCAGATTTTCCAGCGTTTACTGTGATTTAAAAGCTTGTTTTTTTCACATATTGTACTTATTTGACTGCCTGCACTTTTAAAAAGTTTTTTTGTTTAAATAATTTAACTGTTGTAGGCTACACACTAAAGTGCGATAGCCTTTTCTGATCGTTTGTAGTCGTTTAAAGCTGTTTTAAGTGTATCTTTTACTGTTTTTGCCTTATCTTTTCAAAGAAAAAACAAAAAAAAATTCCTTGTTTCCCACATTCCTAAGCTAGTATAGTCCAGTTTTCAGGCTAGTGCTGAATTCAGGGCTGTGATACTAGTTTCTGAGTTGCCCATACCTTACTTGGATAGAAGGAAGTTTCTCTGTTCACCTGTGAGAAAGGGGAGCTTTGAGCAACCTATCTGTCCCTGGAGGAGTAGTTCCAGCCCAGAAGTTAGTAGTTTATTGGCTATTTTGGACTAATTTCTACCTCTTTCATTTCCCTACTATAAAAACCACGTTTGCACGGTTTTGCGTACCGGGCAGTGCCGGTTAGCTACGGTTAAATTATTCCAGGCTCCACTAGTCTCCTCTTCAGTTTTTCCCTTGAAACTAATCTAACTTTCAACCGAAGCACTCAAAAAGCATCCTACAGCCCAGCACTTGCTTAGACCTAATAGCAAGCACTAATATACCCTGACACTGATTGCCCAGCAGGACAAGGCTCTTTATTCACCCCTCATCAACCAAGTGACTAAGCAGCTCACCCTACTATTTAGGCATGACCAAAAGGCAATTTCAGGTGTACTCTCCAGTTCAGCTGGTGAATCTGGGTATCCTGAAGCAATGTTACAACTGCCTCATGTACACAGACAACCCTCTCCTTCTACCACAACACACTAACATATGCAAGAGATGTAATTATACAGCCAAACTGGAAGCTAAGCTGTCTCCACCCAAGACTGGAAGAGACAGTCAAGAGGAGAAGGTTAACACCTGCACCACACCTCCAGAGACACACAGATCTACTAAAACAGCTCTGGCAAAAAATACACATAAATACACAAAATCTAAATAAAAACCAGCAAAAGCATCAGAGACCTCCAAAGCAGACACCCAAACAACCTGCACCTCCCGTCACAAACCAGACAACACATAAAACACAAAATCAGTGTGCCGCACAATCACAGCCCTTAAGGCGAAATAACATACCTAACATACTAGTAATAGGTGACTATAGTCAGGCACACTGACGTCCCACTCACTAGGCTGGACAAGCAGAAGGTTACTGTTAGCTGCCTGTCGGGAGCCAGAATCCGCCACATAACACAAGCACTCAGGTCACTCCAGAACAAGTACAAGTATGACTCTGTCATTGTTCATGTTGGTGTGAATGACCTGAGACGTACCTCCCTGGACTACATGAAAAGAGACATGGAAGAGCTCTCTGGTCATATAGCCCAGGCTGGTATGACCCTGACACTGAGTAGCATTCTGCCCTCACCAAGAATGATATCTCAGTTTAAGAAAAAATGATCAATTTCAACAACTGGCTAAGCTTCTGGTGTCATTCAAAGGGGATCCAGTGTCTGTTATCCTGGGATGACATGCTCGACAAGCCATGTTGCTTCGCAAGAGACGGCTTGCACCTGTCAACCCTAGGCTTTCGAATACTGACCAAGTCTCCTGCTGCCCCCATAGTTTCTTTTTTAGGAAAGGCTCAAAAGTCAAACCCACCTCCGTAAACAGCACAATTAACAAAAAACTGATGGTTATGCTACTCAACGTCAGGAGTTTAACTCTCAAAATGCACACGCTCAAAGCACTCTTCAGTATGGAGAACATCGACATCTGTGCAGTAACTGAAACCTGGTTCAAGGCTCCAGAGAGCACCCTAGCACTACTGGGCTCCAACTCATACCACATGTTTCGGCCAAAGAACACGGACCAAAACACAAAAGGAGGGGTGTGCATCCATATTCATCAAGGACACCTACACCTCCAGGTTAGTGGCGCAGCATGATACCTCTGAGATCATCCATGTGCAACTAATATTGGGCAAATCTGCAATGCAAATTGAGGCCTGCTACAGATCACCGTCCATGACCCAGGACCACCACTCCACCTTTCTGGAGACACTGGAAAACATGAAGGTCCTACCGAACACCCTGATATTGGGTGATTTCAATTACCCTACCATTCACTGGGAAAACTACTCGAGTACAAACTCCCAGGCCCAGCGCTTCCTGGAATTCATCAACTCAAACGCCCTGGATCAACTAGTAAACTCCCCTACCAGAGGTGAAAACATATTGGACCTGGTCATCACCAACATGGGCGACAGGTGTTCGACACCGGAGGTCAACCCATCACTGGTTAGATCAGACCATAAACTAATCACTCTGGATGTCCACACCCCACCACCACCCCCAACTAAGGAAACCACAGTAAAAAACTTTTCTAAAGCAAACTTCACTTTACTAAAGGCAAGTTTCACAGCCACCACACTAAAGAATAATGCTGCCCAAGATGCAGAAACCTTTACAAATGCACTCTATGAGCACCTACAAGGATGCATGGATCATGCCATCCCTAGCAAAACCAAGACTCACTCCTCTAAGAGAAGGAAACCAGTTTGGTGGACCCCTGCCATAAACAGGCTATACAATAGGAGGAGGAAACTAGTTCAGAAAAAAAGCAAATCCCAAGAAGGAAAGACATCCCTGATCAGTATCAGTAAGAAACTAAGGTCCCTCATGAAATCATCCAAGGCTAACTTCAAAAGAAAAATAGCCAAGGATTCAAAAGATAACCACAAAACTTTCTTTAGCTATGTTACGAATCTAAGTGGCAACTCACAGATATGCACTGAACTAGTGCAAAATAGCACAAAATATACTGAACCTACTGATATTGCCAACATCCTGGCAGATGGATTCAGTGCAAACTTCACCCCCCTCTCACCTCCAAAAGGGCCCACAACAATACCAGAAAAGTGTAGTGTCCCAAAAATCACAGACGCACTGGTGAAAACAGCCCTTTCAAAAGCCAAAAATACAGCGTCAATGGGACCAGATGGTATCCCAGGCTGCGTCTTGCACGAACTACAAAACAAACTAACCCCCCCACCTAAACACGCTGTTCAACCTCAGCCTCTCCACAGGCTATGTGCCCATAGATTGGTGTACAGCAATGGTTATTCCTCTCCACAAAGGAGGGGCCACAACTGACCCTGGTAACTATCGCCCCATAAGCCTGACTAGCCTGGTCTGCAAGGCTATGGAGCGCATCATCATGGAACGCATTAACAAAGACATTGGGAACCTCCAAACACTTGACCTGACCCAGTTCGGCTTTGTTAAGGGCAGAGCATGCCTACTAAACTTGGTTGACTTCTTCAAGACAGTCACCAAGGCCATAGACGAGGGAAAGGTGGTTCACACAGCCTACCTTGACCTCGCCAAGGCTTTCGACACCATTCCCCACTTGGGTATTACAGAAAAACTTACCAGCCTGAACATAAACCCCTGCGTCACCAGATGGGCTGCCAACTGGCTTACAGACAGAACTCACACAGTAAGAATAGCGGGCTCCAAGTCCGACTCTAAACCAGTCACAAGTGGTGTCCCGCAAGGCTCGGTCCTGGGACCACTACTGTTTGGCATATACTTCTCAGAAGTACAGGCAAACACAGGAGGACTATGGCTAACCAAGTTCGCAGATGACTGCAAACTGGGAGCCATAATTGACTCTTCAGCTGACATGGACATCCTCCAAAAGGCCTTACTTACTAAGATGGACACCTGGTGTCAAAGTCATGGCCTCAAGCTAAATGCCAAAAAATGCATAGTCATCCCGTTTGGGAAAAACAAAACACCCACGAATTGCCACATAGGTGGCAGCCCCCTTAATACAGAAGAGGTAATAAGAGATTTGGGGACCCGGGTAGACAGTAATCTCTCCTTTGACAATCATATTGCCAAAGTAGTTAGGAAATGCTTCTATGTAGCCCATCTAATTACTAAAGGGTTTGCATCTAGAAATAAAGAGGTTATAGTGCCCCTCTACTCGTCACTCATTAGACCCATCATAGAGTACAATGCCCCATTTGGGATGTACCTCACAAGACACTTCCAACAGCCGGAAAGACCACAAAAGTACCTCACCAAGAGGATTACTGGCCTCAAACATATGTCCTATGCAGCCCGACTGAAAAAACTCCGGCTGTACTCAGTGGCATATCGCTTACTCAGAGGTGATTTCTGCCTGACTTACAAAGCCATGTCCAACTCAGAACTGATGGACATGCTCCACCTAAAGAAATCCAAGTCACTGCGAGCCACATGCTCTAGTGAGCTAAACCTCCCCACAACAATAAACAGAACATGCTGGAGGGATAGATTCCTGTCACAGAGACTCCCCATGCTTTGGAACAAAATTCCAAACTACATTAGGCAGAGCCCCTCACTAACACTCTTCAAGAGAAACCTTGACGAGTGGATTTGAGTGGGATTGGCTCTGCCTGACAGAGGATCAGTTAATTAATCAATGGGGTGGCGAAAACCGACACACTATGGTTAGGTTTATAAATGCCCTCGGGCAGATAGCCTAGTACCTATCTATGAACCTAAGTAATAGTTGACGCCTAGAGGAGCAGTAGGAGGTAACTGCAGATGCACCTGGAGGTGTCACTCAGATGTAATGAGTTAAAGAATTTTCTGTAATTTGGATAAGTAGGCATGTGAAGATAGACACTGTTCACATGTAAGGTAACAAAAAAAGCCTTTGGAAAGCAATCTTTGGAGATTTAATTAACAAAGAGACATTTTGTGATTTTACATTTGAGACTTTTTTTTTCCAGTGGAACATTTTCTTGGGGAATATGAATAAAAGAAAGACTGTAACCCATGGAATTGTTATGTGATAGAAGCATTTAAGAGGGAAACTAAAAAAAAAATTAATGTACAATTTTCAACAGAGATCGAAAGAAAGAATTTGCAAGGACATTTGAAAACTTTATGCACAGTAATAGTGGACATTGCAAATGTTTGTGATAAAAGGGGTTTATGGACTGGCGGATGGGATTGTAATATTGTGCTAAAAATAGAAAGAGGAAAAATATACATATACCAAGCATGACAAATGTGGAGGGGTATGGAGGTGTCATAATATACTTGGGACAACCCAAAACATGTTTTTTTTTGTGTGGACAAGGACATTTGATAGGTAACTGTGATAAAAGAAAATGCTATATTTGTGGGGAAATGGGACAATATACAAGGGTCTACAGCATATCCTCAAAATGTCAGTTCACCAAATGGCATTAACATCGAAAATGCTGTTAGTCGAACTCGCTCTTGTGGGGGACTGTGCGACCCCCAGTAATTATATATACCTAGTCCAAGATCGCACTACAGTGAAGAAAGGGCAAATTTTTCAATCTTCTCTGTACCGCAATCTCACTATCAACACTTCGCTGAATGTCATTTTTTATTTAAATGCCATTCGCTGAACTGACTTTTCGAAGATATGATATACACCCGTATACAAAAAAAATGTGAATTGAAATATTATAAATGTAACAAAATTGGAAATTTATGGATGGATTGCAAGAATGAAAATAAAAGTAAGGAAAAAGAAAGAGAAGAAAATGAACAAAGAAGAAATTTTAGAAGTAGTAGAAATAGAAAAACAATAGACGAGAAAAAAAAAATAATAATGAGGGCATAGAAGAAGGTCCTGAAATAAGTGAGGAAGACAAATTGGGAGGTAGCAAAATAAAAAAAAAACATATGTTGGTGAATGGGCAAAAAACAGAAAAGGAAATTTTAAAGAGATAAGTACAAAAGAAAAAAGTAAGGAAATGGATGAAAAAGAATATATATATATATATATATATATATATATATATATATATATATATATATATATATATATATATATATATACATACATATACATATACATACATACACATGCACATAGATAATGATTGGGGGTTGGTATGATGATTCAAGTGTTTGACCTTCAGACAAAAGGTACAGTGTTGGATTCTCACCTTTGGGGGTGGATTGGCTAGGCCCATTAAGACAGCTTGCCAAGTCATTGGCTATGAACTTATCAAACCATGAATCTAAGGAAAAGGGAAAATGAAAATTTTAGAGTACTTTAAGTAAATATGAATAGTATTAAGAATATAATAAGAAGAACAGGGATTTTGGAGTGGTGTAATACATGTGATGTAGATGTGTAATTATATTAAAAAAACACAAGATTTTTTAACAAATGAAGAAAGATTACAAAAAGGAAAACTATGAGGAGGAAAGATATTCTGGAATATGGAAAATGAGAGATGTTCTGAATAGTCATATTCTGTAGAAATACAGGAAAGATATTAGATGTAACTTTAGCAAAAATGGGAAGATTAACCACTGTATATTTAAAATAGAAAAACGAAGTATATAGAATTATAACATTATATGCTTATACTAATTGCAAATAAACTTAAAATGTATTTAATCAGATTTTAGACAATGCAGTGATAAGTATGAATATTATAATAACAGGAGACTTTGTGATTTAAGAGGCAAACATAAAAAAGAAAGAAAAATGATATAAGAAAATGTTAGAAGTTATAAAGTGTAGTAAGTTAAATCTTTGGGACAAAAATTCATGGACTTACAAAAGAGGTATGTATAGAACCGAAATAGATTATTTTTCAGGTAGCCGAAGGTTAAGTTATAAGAAAAGGGGCTGTAGTTGAAACAGGATTTTCAGATTGTCTTGCAATTTGCCTAGAGATAAAGGAAAACAAGGACTATATAAAATAGCCAAAGGAAGAAAAAGGATAAATGAAAAAGCATGGAATGATGAAGGGCCTAGATTAGTAATACAATTATAGAAAGATCATATTACTATCAGAACATTTTATAAAAACTGGTCTGACTGGTGGACGATATTTAAGAAGAAATATTAAAAATGTTTTTATAGTGGCAATATAATGTTAGAAAAGTACAGAAAAAATATAAAAGAACATATGATGCATTGTAAGATTTAGAACATAATGACAGAAAGCACTGACAAAGAAAAATAATTATATGAAAGAACTCAAGAAAACATATAAGAATTGTGATATAAGCAAATATATTTTTACAAGGAAAAAGAGAAGTAGTATTGCGTTACTTAAGCAGATTAATAAAGGAAGATGGTAGTTAATGAGAAATACATATATAAAAGCAGAAATAGAAAGACCTCAGGAAAAAGATTATAAATAGTGTAGTTCAATATGTACAAGAAATGTTTAAAGTAAAAAAGAAGGTAGTTAAAAAACATGCAAAGTAAAAAAGTTAACAAAAAAGAGAATAAAGAGTTGGAAAGGAGGATTTCTTTAAATGAACTAGAGAAAGTTTTCTGACAAGTAAATATAGATTTGGCTACAGAACCAGATGGAATAGGGTAAAAAATGTAAGAGACTGGCAAAAAAATATTTTAAAAGATTTTGAGTGAACAGTTAAAAAATGTTTTATGTATAAAGAATGATGTAGGGAAATATTTAAATTCATATTGAAGATGATTAAAAAAAATGGAGACC
This sequence comes from Protopterus annectens, assembly GCF_019279795.1. Classification (NCBI taxonomy): domain Eukaryota; kingdom Metazoa; phylum Chordata; order Ceratodontiformes; family Protopteridae; genus Protopterus; species Protopterus annectens. The sequence continues at coordinate 1,070,918,522 of NC_056737.1, forward strand.
GATAATACTGAAGAATAATGATTATAAAATCTTTATGAAAATAATTCCAAGGAGATTTGAAACTAAAATGGAAAATATTATGGAAGATAGTATATAAAATATAAAAGGGAAGGGTTGCCAAAAATTATTAATGATTGTTAGAAAAACTATGGATGGTATTATGAACAGAAAAGAAGAAGTGAAAATCATGATAAGAGAACCTGAATAAGGCAGTTGGTACAAATGGACATTGAATTTTATAGGTAATAATGAAAGAATGTAATATAAGTGAGAAAATTAGGAAATTATGTATTTCAGAGTATAGTAATAATAAAGTAAACATACTTGTAAATGGCTGGTTAAGCCAAGAAGTACATATGAAGAGTGGTGTAAGACAGGGATGCCCATTGACTTGTACATTCTTTGCATTAGTTATGAATATGACCGTATGGAAATAAATTTCAAAATGAAGGAGGCAGGGTATATAACACTGGAAGAGTTAAGAATTCCAGTTCTGTTAACATATGCAGATAACATTACAATAATTGCAAAAAACAAAATTTGGACAAAAGAAGTAATAATTTGCAGAAGCGAGTGTCTAGAGGTGAAAGGAATGGCTTTAAATGAAGAGAAAAGTAAAGGTTTATGTGAGGCAGTACACATAGTTGGTACATATTTTACAATGAATGAAATTTCAGGTCTGTATTAAAATCTCAAAGGGGCATTTCAGTGAATGCCTCTTCATCGACACATACTGAACGAACGCACTAAATCGCGATCATTCAGAACAGTGATTTATTTCCCTGGGACAGATGTCACTTGCTCTCAAACCACAAATACACCACTTCAAACAAAACAAAGTGGGGGGCTTCACCCCCCACCCCCTAACTAAATATACCAACTTAGAGATCGTACTACATTGGAGAAAATGGCAAACTAAAATGGACAGCCAAGCGATTTCTTTCCCAGGGAAAGAAATTGCTGTTGTGAATGATCGCGGTTTACTGTGTTTGTTCAGTATGTGTCAATGAAGAGGCGTTCGCTGAAATGCCTCTTCAAGATTCTGATATAGACCCAAAATTTCTAAGTTAGGTATAAAATTTGTGAATAAGTAGAATTCAAGAGGAAAAAACAATAGAAGAAATAAAACAAAGGCGTATTTAATAAATTCAGTAATGATGAGAAAATAGCATACTTAGCAAATGTATTTATGTTTCCAACAGTATTTAAAAAAAATATTGCAGATATTTGTTCTTGTATATAGGTTTCTAGATTAAACCCAGTAAAAGTGTTGATTTGTACATAAATTAAGGAGGAGGAGGTTTAGGGTTAATTAACAGAATGGCATATGTTGTTTCATTAAATGTGTACAAAGTGTTGAAGTGGAGAAATGAAAAAGATGAGAGATTAAGAGTAAAACTGTATAAATATAAGTATGCTAAAGTTTGGGGTAAAAAAAAAAAAAAAAAAAAAAAAGAGTACAAGCAAAAAAGTGTATAAAATGAAGAAATAAAATGTTACCAAAAAAAAAAATATTTTTGTGGAAAATAAAAATTGATGACATAGAAAAAGATAGAAAAGCATAGTTAAGAATGTAATGATAAAACCTTACTATGTAAAACCATGGGAAAATCTAACAAATGAAAAAAAAATTAAAGCTACAAAAATAAGAAGTTAATGGTGTAATCAGAAACTACAATGCCAATTTTTTTTATGTGGAGACTGTAACAGATGAATTACTAGTAACAGGAAATATGCTATGAAAAAGAAAAGTGATAAAATATATTAACTTTGTCAAGAAGAAGAAATTATGGAATATGTGTTTTTGGAAATGCAAAACAGTAAAAAAAAAAAAAGTTATGCAGAAAACTATGTAAAGAAGATTTTTTTCAAAGGTAAAAAAAAGTGGATAAAATAAACATGGATGTGATTAAATATGGATATTATAAGAATAGGAGTAAATAATATTAGATAAAAAGTTAGTTTATGTCATATGGGTTATACGGCTTTTCCCGGTTAGGGGTCACCACAGTGGCACTCCGGTCCGCTAATGATTGGCAGTAGATTTTCACAAACGCTGAGGTGCCAGCTTGACGTTCATCCTTCAACGAAGGCACGCCCATTTACGCATGTCTTTCGAACGTCCACCCAACCACGGGCAGGACATGTAGACTCCACACAGAAGGCACTCCCTGCACTCCAGCTGAGAATCGAACGGGAGAACCTCTTGCTGTGAGGCAACAATGCTACCACTGCAACACCGCAGAGGTTATATGGAATGAAAGAATAAATTAAATTATGTTTAATGGTAAATGGATTTTAACAATATTAAGTAAAATCAGATGGCAGTTATGGAAAAGAGTGCGGTTTTAATAGGGATGAAAATTCAGCAGAACTGTAAATAAAATTATGAATATGTATAACTATATCTGTATACCTACATATTTCTATATTTGTAAATAATAAGAGTTGTTTTTGTATGTAAAGTACCCTACTCTTTTCAACAGATGCCGTGGGATTTTTACATCCACATTATCTGCCACCAACTGAAACAGATGGGGCCTCATCTCATCTGTAGGATAGCATACTCAAAAGTATAAATAAAAAACATATTCACAGTTAAAATATTAACATTAAACTCACAGACGTCATGTTGTCCAGTTATTTTATTTCCAGTTTGATGATCAGGGAGGTCCACTGGGCTCAAGGAGCCTGTTTTCAGTGGAGGCCGGGGGAGAAAAGCTCCATAATCCATAGTAAAAATAAGCAAAAAGTAATATTATATAGTAAAACTTAGTAAAGTATAATCACAAAATAGAGGAACATACATTACATACATACATACTTGATAAGAGAACAAGTTGTACAGAGGTTAGTTGCACAGTGGAAGTAGATCATGTGTACATAGTTATAAAACTAACAATTGTAAATCATCTGAACATAGTTATAAAAACTAACATTTGTAAATGCAGTTTTCCTGAAAAGGGGTGAATAAAGGTGGAAAGTACATTATTTGAAATGTATAGATTTAGGATATTAATGTTTAGAGAGATGTAGTTGTGAAATAGAAAAGTGGAGTGCATACATTGCAGTTTAAGATACAGAAGCGTTGATGTTCTTTGTTAAAGAGCATCAAAAATTATGAGTTGGCAGTAGAGAGACGCATTCCCAGATGGGGGAGAGAGAAGAGAGATTGTAAACTATTTACAATATATACATTCAAGATATAGATGTTAAATTATGTTATATTCCAAGTGAGGCTGCTGTTTTAGGTAATCAATATGGAGTAGATTAACTTGTAGTAGAGTCATTAGCAGGTTAGATGGGTAGAGTGCAATTGCATTTCCAATTTTGGGCGAGGTGGGAATGGAGCTGGATTTTAAAGTGTTCAAAGTTTTCAGAAATTCTTTGGGTGGGAGGAAAAGAATTCCATTTTTTGGCTAAGGAAAAGGATAGGAGAAGCTGACCAGCGGGATGGTTTGGTTTCTGTACAGAATTTAGATTTTGGTGGGCAGATCTTAGAGTTCTGTGAGGGGTGTACAATGGTAAGATGTTTGTTAGAGCTGGGCATCTAGTTGATTTAAAAATTAGTTTGTGGACTGTAGTGAGTTGGAGGTACTTAAGGTAGTTGGGAAGTTCTAGCCAATTTAGCAGGTGGAGAGATGTACAGTGGTGGGAGGAGTATTTGGATTTAGTGGCAAATTTTGAGATTTTGTTATAACAGGTTTCCAGTTTGGAAGAAATGAAGGAAGATAGGTTGGTTAGAAGGGGAGCACTGTACAATAGTGATGGTAGTGGCGAGTTATTGTCTTGTAGAAGGAGAGAGAAAGTGGGAGTTTCTGTACAGCATGCCAACTTTCTGATGTGCTTTCTTAATATTTAGCTGAATATGAGTAACGGATTTTAGGTGTTCATCAACAGTAACCCCAAGAAGTTTAGAAGAAGGAACAACTTCTATGGTGGAGTTGGCATGGTTGATAATATTGAAGGAGTGTTTGTCGAGAGGGAGGGATTTTGAAGGAGAGAAAAGTAGAATTTTAGATTTGTTGGCATTTAGAGAGAGGTGGTTTTGAAGCATCCAGTTCTCAGTAGTTGAGAAGGCGATTTGAGTTTTTGTTTAGAGCTGTGGGAGGTTAGAAGCGGAGCAGACTAAAGTTGAGTCGTCAGCATATTGTACTATCTTAGTGTTTGCAATGGCTGCATGGAAGTCACTAATGAATATATTAAAGGGTATTGGACCGAGTATGGATCCTTGGGGTACCCCGGTCGGGGTAGGTAGGAAGGCTTAGTTGCCAGTTTGCCATTTTGCTGCCTGAGATCTGTCAGAGAGGTAACTATTGAACCAGGTTAGGGTATTTTGAGAGAGATTAAGGTTAAACAGGTGGTTCAGGAGGTGGGAATGGGAGACAGTGTCAAATGCCTTGGAGAGATCAAGACGAACTGTGGATACAATTTCTCCAGAGTCATGGGCATGGTTTACTATGTCTAGGTAAGAGAGAAGAGCAGTTATTGTACTATGGCCAGGATGGAAACCATGTTGTGTAGGGGTGAACAGTTGATTATTGGTAAGGAAAGGCATAAGCTCGAGGTGTATGCATTTTTCAAGAAATTTTGAGATTGAGGAGAGAATGGCTATAAGTCGGAAATTTGAGATGTTATTATTTTTGCCACCTTTGTGGGGGGGGGTAGTATAAAGGCAACAAGCCACAGTTTGGGGACATAAGATTCTTGTATGTATCTATTAATGAGAATGCTAATGGGGATCGCGATACCATTAGATGCAAGTTTTAGGAAGAGTGAGGGGATACTGTCAGGGGCGTTGGAGCATGACTTAAGTTTAGAGAGAAGTTTTTTTATGTATGAGGTGGGGATGGGTTTGAGTTGAAATATGGGAGGATTGCTAGGGATGGAAGGTTGGGTAGAGGTTAGGGAAGAGGGTTTAAGGTGAGGGGAGGGATTGTGATTTGGGAAGGTCTTGGTGAGTTCTGCTATAGAGCTGGTAAAGAAGGAGTTGAATAGAGTGGCTATTTCTGGATCAGTTTTGCTGGTGTCATGGCAAGGATTATTTTTGGCACCTGGGTTCAGAAGAGAGTTGATGGAGTTCCAGAATTGTTTAGGGTTTTTGGAATGATTAGCCTGGAATTTAATATAGTAGGATTTTTTTTATCTTTTATAATGTTTTTTTTGGCTAGGTTGCAGAGTTGCTTATATTTAAGAAGGGTGTCAGGGTGCTTATTGTGGTAGTAAAGTTTCCAAATCTTGTCTCTTTGTTGCATAAGTGTTTAGTATCTTTAGTTAGCTATGGGGCGCAGTTGGGTTTTATATGTTTTGTTCTTTGTGGGGCTTGGGAGTTCAGAGTATTTAAGAAGGTCGAGTTGAAGAAGTCTATGGAGTTTTCTAGAGGAAGAGTTTTTTGGCTGTCCCAGTTTGTTGGTTTGAGGGAATTGGAAAAAGTTGTAGGGTAAAGTTTGTGAGGTCTTGAGTCTGGATATATTGGTGTAGGTGAGGGGTGGAGGAGGTTGCTCTATGGATGAAGGGTGGCAAATGGTCACTCATGGAGTCTGGTAAGATGCCTATGTGTGAGATTTTATTTGGGTGAGAGACTAGCATCCAGTCAAGAGTTGAGCCTGGGGGATTGTTTTTATTGGGTCTGGTAATGTCATTTGTAAGTTGCGTGAAATTGAATAGATTGATAGATATGGAGAGATTATTAGAATTAATTTGGTTCCAGTCAATGTTCACATTCTCTAATATGTATGTCTGAAGTGTAATATTAGTTGTGGCCCATAGAAGAATTTCTTCAAGTGTACTGGTGTTGTTTCCAGGAGGGATATAGAGGGCCATAACACAAATGCTTTTATGGTCATTCATTTTGAGTATTCCTATGACTAGTTCAGTGTTATTGAACTGAGGAATGGGGTTCTGGTAGGGAGTGACGGAGAGTAGACTAGAGTACATTAAGGCTACTCCTCCTCCTGTCTTATTTTGGCGGTCATATCCGAGTGCTTGAAACCCGGGGGGTAGGATTTCAGAGTCAGTAATGTGGGGTTTTAGCCATGTCTCAGAGACTGCTACTATGTCTGGTAGGGTATAGTATAGCCAAGCATGGAAGTGGGATATTTTGTTTTTTAAACTCTGGAAGTTAATGGTAAGTAGCTTGAGATATTTATGGTTGGTAATATTGGTTGTGATTGGGGGAGTGAGACTGGTGCTATTCTTAGGTCCGGGGTTGGGGTGTATGTCTTCTGCTAAGTAAAGGCTGACAAAGGAGAATGTGAACAGGAGCTTTATTCTAAACACACACAAACGCACATCAATAAGCAATCACAGACACTTGCATGAATGTGTACATCAGAAATCAGGTTGAAATCAAATAACTACATGAAATGGTGGTCCAGAAATGTATCTCAGGTCATTGCTGTCAGATCTACAAACAACCACCATTGCAACACCCTTCTGCATTCTTAACCTCTTAGCTCAAGAATCAGAGATCCAAAATCAGGAACAAATTTTAAATACTGCTCTTGTGTACCTAGAAAGTTGCCAGCATAACAAATTTTGTGGTAGCAAGCATTTTCTGAAGTATATGAAGTTTGAAACTTCATGTGTTTGTCATAAGTTCATAGGTAGATACTAGGCTATCTGCCCGAAGGCATTTATAAGCCTAGCCAGAATGTGTTGGCTTTTGCTGCACCCTTAGATTAGTTCCCTGTGCCTCTGTCCAGCAGAGCCATTGAAGTGATCCCCTATTTAGTTACAGGAAGTACAGGCCAGCACTAAGGGACTCTGGCTAACAAAGTTCGCAGATGACTGCAAACTGGGAGCCATTATTGAATCCCCAAATGATGTGAATATGCTACAAAAGGGCCTTACAGAAACAGATGCTTGGTGCCAGAGCCATGGGCTAAAGCTCAATGCCAAGAAATGTATAGTTATCCCCTTTGGAGAAAAAACATGTACCCGTGAATTACCACATAGGTGGCAGTACACTAAAAACCGAAAATGTGATGAGACTTATGGACACAAGTGGACAGTGGTCTCATCTACAATAACCACATTGCCACAGCAGTCAGGAAATCTTTCTATGTGGCACACCTCATCACTAAGGGATTTTCATCCAGAAAAAAGGAGGTCATTGTCCCACTGTACTCATCCCTCATTAGACCCATTATAGAATACAACGTCCCATTTGGTATGTACCTCTCAAGACATCTGCAAGAACTGGAAAGTCAGCAATAATGACTCACTAAAAGAATCACAGGCCTAAAGCAGATGCCCTATGCTGACCATCTAAAAAAACTCCAGCTATACTCTGTCACATATCGCCTACTTAGAGGCGATCTCTGCTTAACATACAAGGCTATGTCAAACCCAGTGCTGTTGGAAATGCTACACTTAAAGAAATCCCAGTCCCTCAGAGCCACACACTCCAGGGATATAAACCTGGTCATCACAATAAACAAAACATGCTGGAGGGAAAGGTTCCTGACCCAGAGACTCCCCAGACTCTGGAATAGACTGCCCATACATGTCAAGCAGAGCGCCTCCTTGGCCCTCTTCAAACGGAACCTTGATGATTGGATAGGAGATAGGAAATTCATCCCGGGGATCACGTCAGTTGACCTGCTAGACAGGGGATCAGGGAAGTAAATATTCTGGAAAGAAATAGCCAGGGCATTGTTATGGCTAGGCTTGTATAGGCCCTAGGGCTGACAGCCTAGTACCAACCTATTAACAGCAATCCACAACAACTTGCCAGAAAACTACAGATTTTATGAGGAAAAGAAAAGTGAGGCAAAACTGCATAGAGTTTAGTACTATGTCCTCTCTGTGCAGATAAATGGAGACAAACACACATATGAACGCATTCTCACTTATACAAGTACATGTGCCCATAAATTACTGCTACTTGCACAACTGTACATCTCATATCTGCCTGATATCAAGCAAAATGTTAAACAGATAAATAATGAACCAGAAATGTATATCAGCTCTCTATCAGAACTGTACAGTGCTCCCCTCTGCCCTCTCAACATCTTAGTTAAAGAATCAGAGACAAAGGGAAAGCATCATCACCTTGTAAGAAACCTGTGGTGGCTGTATTACCCAAAGGAGGTAAGGACCCATCAGACCCAGCCTAATATAGACCTATTTCAATTTTAAACCATGATAAATGAAGTGTTCATGTCTATACTAGCTATAAGAATGGCAACAATGTTACCAAATCAGATCTGGATCTATATGGTTTTGTGGAGGGGAGGCAAACACAGATGTTCCAGAGGGAGGCAGAATGTAAGGAAATACCACTATTGCTGGTGGGTCTTGATGCAGAAAAAGCATTTGACAGAGTAAGCTGAGATTCTGAGTAGGGCAATGAAAGCATTTGCATTTCCTGATAAAATAATAAGGTTAATTAAGAAGATAAGTGAAGGATTTGGAGGCAAAAAAAGTGGAAGGGTTGCTTTCTGATAAGTTGTGTCTGAACAGAGGAACCAGACAAGGTGTCCTCTTTCCACTTTATTATTTGCTTTATACTTAGAGTCATTGGCAAAAAACATAAGGGGCTCAGAAATTCAAGGATATTAATTGGTTTGGTAATTAAGAAAAGCTGGATTTATTTGCAGATTATATTATTTTGTACTTTATAAATCTAGAAAAGGCCATCTTAATGCTGCTGTACATTTTCATACAGTTTCAAGTCTTTTCAGGATATAAAATTAATGAAGATGAAACAAAGGCTACAGCCATAAATTATCTATCCATTCATGACTTGGTTCAGCAATACCCATATTTAGCGGGGCGTGATAAGATGAAGCATTTAGGAATATGAGCAGCTAAGGATATAAGGGAAGAGACTTAATAAAATGATAATATAAAAATGGGAAACTGGAAGTTCTTGTTTATGGATATGGACAGCAAGACACAAACAATGAAAATGTTTGAGTCCCTTTAGTTTTATATACAGGTGAGGCATAGTTCTATCAACCAGAGGAGAAGTAGTGGACAATTAATAAGGAGCTGAAGGAATTTATCTGAGAGGGAAAGAGAATAAGAGTTAAGTGAGGATAAGGTGATCCTCCTAAAAGAGCAAGGTTGTTTGGGAGTACTTGATTTGAAGGCATATTTTAGAGCTGCACAGTTAAGGCTCATGACTCGTATATGTAACACAAGAGGAATGTCATAATTCGAAGTGGAACAGGATGATGATGAATTTGGGGCAGGGGGATCAAGAAACAAGGAGAGAGTGGGATTTTGGATATTGATCCTTAAGGTGAATAATAGCCATAATATAGAATTGTATATTCATAAAGGTGCAGAAAGTATTCTAAGAAGTAAACCAAAACATGAATGGAGAAAGGAGATTTTGCCAATAGGAATGAATGCAAGTTGGGGTACAGAAAATAGGCAAGAGGGGACTGGAATTTACTGGAGACAACTGACAAAGTAGCCAATTTACTGGGAAGAAATAATTAGCAAAGGAAAGGTAATAGAGACACGTGAGGCCAAAACGTTGTTTGGACTGCAGTTTAGAGACTGCCTTCCCTATCAAGGATTGATATCAAAGTATAGGCAAAGAAAAAGGGATAGGGAAATTCTAAGTGAAAGACCTATTTTGGTAGGCTTTTTAGTCAATCTTAGAACAGAAGTTGCTGTTAAAAAGGGGATACATAGAAGGGCATATAAAATACTGCATGATAACTATAAGAAAAAAAATATGAGAAAGATTAAAAAGTTTACAAAAAGCTATTTGGGAGGCCATTTGGCTCACACAAGTGTGCAACAAAGTCCAGAAGGTTTAGGATTTTTGCTTGAAATTGTTTGCATAGATATTTTATACCCCAAGCATACTCTAGTTTTCTGTCAGGTAGACAGCAGATGTTGAGAGTGTGAAGGGGAAGGAAGGAAGGAAGACGTAAAGTAGCTAGGAAAATGTTTTTTGGAAGTGTAATGAGTTGCCAGATTTAACAATATTCCAAAGTACTCTGTCAGAAATATTGGGAGATCAAATGGCTGTAACAGAGGAAATTTTTCTTCAGAGTTGGGGCACAGGATCTGAATTGCTTAGACGTTATATTAAGTTTACTCCTCTTGCTTGCCACAAAAAGCATATTGAAAAATTGATAAAATAACTGAAGAGGGATCTTTAGAAAAGGGAAGAAGCAAATTACACAGAAGTAAATGAAACCTAAGGGAATAATACATGCAGAAAAATGTTCAGGCGAAGGAGAAGGGTAAAAGGGAAGGCAGGAATTGAGTGATTTATGTAATGCTGGATTATTTGTAGCAACTTTTTTTTTTTAAGAAAACGTAACAATGTGTTTAAATGAAAAAAAATGTAATATGGTTTGATGTCTTGTCTATTAATGCGTGTGTGGCTACATCTTAACTGATATTTTAATAAAGTTAAAAAAAAAAGAATCAGCAGCAAAGATCAGAAATCTGACACAGATTTTAAATATTTCTCTTACATAATTAGAAAGTTGATAAAATAACAACTGTTGTATTAGAAAGCATTTTCTGAAGGATATGTAGTCTGAAACTCGCATGCTTATCATTATTTAATGACTGCAATCCACAACAATCTGCCAGAAAATCATAGATTTTATGAGGAACAAACCTCAAATGTGAGGCAAAAGCCAGGGACAGTTGAGAACTATGCTCTCTGTGCACATGCACTGATGCCAAACACACACCTACATAGATACAGCAAATTATGTCTAATTGTATGACTGTAGACTTCAAATATTTGGTTAAAATCAAGTGAATGAATAAATACAGAGAATAATGTCCTACAAATATATCTCAGCTCACTGCTGCCAAACCCATACCCAAGACAGACTCCTACCCAAGAACACTGAATGCTGTAATTAAATCAAAAAGTGCTTCAGTAAAGTATTAGTTTAAGGGTGGGCACACACATGCAACCAGCTTATTGCACATTTTTATTTTTTATATTTTTCCCCTAACAGATTTGTTTGTTTTTCAATTGAATTGTACAGGTTATAGGTCACATTAAAGGTGGGAAAAGTGTTGAAATGATTTATTGTGGTCTTATTTTTTTATATCACAAAAACCTAGCATTTTAACAGGGGTGTGTACACATTTTATATCCGCTGTATAGTAGTCATTTACACCCCACCAGGCAATAATATTTCCACCACTAAACACATCCTTCAATGTATCTCTAATATCATCACTCAAGAAACTATTATTATGAGTGATCTGAATATTGACTGGTTTACCTGCAACTCTAACAACAGTAGCAAGCACATTAATCTCTATGGCTTCTCACAAACTATCCAGTTCCCCACCAGAATAGATAAAAATAATTTAACAAGCACACCATTCTCGAGTGAGCCCTAACAAACAAACCCTCCCATTATCAAAACACTGGATGTTTATCATACATCAGTGATGACATACCTACATACCTACCTACTCAGGCAACACATTAACTCTACTAAACACACTATATTTTGTCAAATTCATAACAAGAAACATCTTAAACCACAGGAAGTAATATACACTCTAAAACACTATAACTGGAGTCCACTGAAGACTTTACCCTTAGATGCAGCACTTGAAAATTTTAATAATACTTTCCTCAATATACTTAGCAGTATGGCACCCCTAGAATAGTTCATGTCAAAGCAAATTCTGCCCCATGGCTTACTACTAAACAAAAACCCTCCTTAAGCAAAGGGACACACCTGGATCTCCAAGCATACTAGCAAAACTCTACCTGATCCGATAACATATCAACGACTCAGGAACAAAGTTAAATACCAAATCAAGCTAGACAAAATGAGCTATTACACTAACATGCAAATTAAGTATCAAAATAACACACAAAAATTCTGGGCTACAATCAAAAACATACTCAATCCTTGACAAACCACAAACCCTCTCCCCATAGTTATCCTATCCCCACTTTCAAAACTCCTGAAGAAATGTATACATTCCCAACCAATGAGATATCTCACATCCGATAACTTACTTGCCATCTCCCAACATGGATTTAGACTATCCCATCGTACAATCACTGCTCTACTTAACTTTACCAGTACCATAAACCAATACAGGAATGTGGGAAACATGGTCTCATCACTTTTCTTGGACAAGTCTAAAGCATTTGAGATAGTCGCCCACAACAAAATTCTAACTGTTCTCTCAGACCTAAAGCTGCTCCCTTCATGCGGCTCATGGTTCCATAGTTAAAGCGGTTGTCACTAGGCAGTTAAGTAGCAATATGTCCTCTCCACACTTACCCGTATAACCCTTGGGAAGCCACAGGGATCCATACTTGGCCCTCTTCTCTTCAGTATTTTCACTAACTTCAACTCAATCACCTCACTTGCCAACATTATCCAACATGCAGATGATTCAACATTAATATGTGCAGACCCTACCATGCCACAACTTCAGGACAAAATACAACAGGCCTTTACAGAAATTTAAAACATGTCTGGTTAACCCCCAACATATTCTTAACCCCCAAAAACAAGACTTATGATATTTCAACCGACCAGATCACTAGATCCCACCCCCCAAAGTTCCACATCACACTTATTAACAATACAATAATTACACACTGAACCATTCACCAAACTACTAGGAGTCATTGTAGATGATAAGCTAAGATTTGACTTGCATATATCACAAACAATTTTAAAAGTCCAAAAAAAGGGTCTATATCAAAATTCCGAACACGTAAAATGCCGAACATCAAAATGTTGAACCCAAAACATCGAATGTTGAAAATAGCAAAGCCCCAGAACATCGAAATCTTACCTAGGGCAAGATTTCAGCAGGCCATTCCGTGGCTTCGCTATTTCCTCCACTGTGGTGCGAGAGTTACGGACCTTAGGGTTAGGGTGCGGTTTAAGGTAAGTGGATAGTTAGTAATGTATGTGTGGTTTAGTGTGGGGTTGGGTTTTGCTAACTGTATGTGTGTGGTTTATTTATTTTGGTATGCTTGTGTTGTGTGTATGCTTCTCGGAACAGCAAATTCACTATTCTGAGAGTTCGATGTTTTCAATATTCGAAATTCCAAGTTCAAACATATGGTGTTCGACATTTTAGAATTTCGAATATATGATATAGACCCAAAAAAAAGGGCACCCTTTACAGAAACCAAAAATTTTTAACAGACTCCTCAAGAGCTGCCATAGCAAGAACCCACCTACTAGCAACTCTATTATATGCTTCACTCATCCTTATCAACCTCAAAAAAACAAATTTAGATAAATGGAATACATGCTATAACAAAATAGCTAAATTTGCTACTGGATCATTACACAGGTCACATCACTGTCTAGCCCTCAAAAACTCTCCTGGCTTGAACTACCTCAGCTTCTTGCATACAATCAATCAATCATGGCCCACATTTACTCCATAACCGTGAAAAAAATCCAGCTCGCCAAAGCTTACTACAGCCTTACTCTAACACCCAAACACTACAATCATCAAATAAATCTTTACTACAAGTCTCTAAAACTAACGTTGCAGGAGACTCCTCATACTCTTCTTATATCTCAAAAACCTGGAACTCCCTCCCCCATAATATCAGAACCACTGACAACACACACCAGTTTAAAAAAACTACTCAAACATTATCTGACACTTGTCTCTGTTCATGCAACATCCCTGGCTGATCTCCTGTTATCATAAGTACATTCTCCATTAATTATTCAGCCTGTCTCTTGTACAATGATTTTTCCTTTTTTTTCTTTTTATTCTTAAATGTGTGATAATTCTACAATTATCTTTCCTCTTACAAATGTAAATTAATACTCACAGGTTCTATGCTAATAATATCACTGTTTTAAGTTCCATATCTCATGTTGTATCTATTGTTAGACTTGCTGTACCTACTGTAACTTATGTTGTATATATTGTTTGTCATGCTGTACCTACTGTAACTTATGTTGTATATATGGTTTGTCATGCTGTATCTACTGTAACTTATGTTGTATATATTGTTTGTCATGCTGTAGTTACTGTAACTTATGTTGTATCTATTGTTAGACTTGCTGTACCTACTGTAACTTATGTTGTATATATTGTTTGTCATGCTGTATCTACTGTAACTTATGTTGTATATATGGTTTGTCATGCTGTATCTACTGTAACTTATGTTGTATATATTGTTTGTCATGCTGTAGTTACTGTAACTTATGTTGTATCTATTGTTAGACTTGCTGTATCTACTGTAACTTATGTTGTATATATTGTTTGTCATGTTGTACCTACTGTAACTTATGTTGCCTATATGGTTTGTCAAGCTGGATCTACTGTATCTTATGTTGTATATATTGTTTGTCATGCTGTAGTTACTTAGGTTCATAGGTTCATAGGTTCATACTAGGCTATCTGCCCAAGGGCATTTATAAGCCTAGCCCATAGTTATGTGGCTTTCGCCACCCCTTTAGTTTGAATACAAACTATGCCTATCATTTTTCTGTGCCTCTGTCAAGCAGTGACACTGAAGTAATCCCTGGGGTATATCTGCGATCTCCCATCCATTGGTCAAGATTCCTCTTGAACAAGGCCAGCGAGGTGCTCTGCCTCACATGTACTGGGATTTTGTTCCACAGCATAGGGAGTCTCTGGGTGATGAATCTGTCCCTCCAGCACATTCTATTTATAACCGTGTCAAGGTTTAAGTCTCCGCCCTTGTGGTTCTGAGGGATCTAGATTTTTGAGGTGAAGCATATTCATCAAATCTGGGTTTGACATGGCCTTATATGTCAGGCACAGGTCACCTCTGAGCAAGCGGTATGAGACTGAATAGAGCTGGAGTTCTTTCAGTCGGGCAGCATAAGACATATTTTGAGACCCTTTATCCTTTTGGTGAGGAACTTTTGGGGCCTTTCAAGCTGCAGCAGGTGTCTGGTCAGATACATTCGAACGGGCATTGTACTCAATCATAGGTCTAATGAGTGATGAGTACAGGGGACGATGACCTCCCTTGATCTAGATGTGAATCCCTTCATGATCAGGTGGGCGATATAGAAGGTTTTCCTAACTACTTTAGCAACATGAGTGTCAAAGCGAAAGGCTACTGTCAACTTGGGTCCCCAGATCCCTGATGACTTTTCTGTGCTCAGTGGATTGCCACCTATATGGTAGCTAGGGGTAACCTTGTTTTTCCCGAAGGGTATGACTATGCATTTTTGGCGTTTAACTTCAGGCCATGGCTCTGGCACCAGTTATCTGTTTCTGTGAGGCCCTTCTGGAGGATATCTGTGTCAGATGTGTTTTCGACTATGGCGCCCAGTTTGCAGTCATCTGTAAACTTTGTCAGCCATAACCCTCCTGTGTTTGCTTGTACTTCAGAAAAGTAGATGCCGAACAAGAGTGGACCCAGGACTGAGCCCTGTGGGACACCACTTGTGACAGGCTTTGAGTCTGACATGGCTCCAGCAACTCTGACCCTGTGGGTTCTGTCACTTAGCCAGTTTGCAACCCATCTTGTGATGTATGGGTTTACATTCAAGCTGATGAGTTTTTCGATGATACCTGAGTGGGGTATTGTGTCAAGGCCTTTGCCAGGTCGAGGTAGGCTGTATGGACTGCCTTTCCTCATCAATGGCCTTGGTGACTGTCTCGAAAAAGTCAACCAAGTTTAAGAGGCAGGATCTGCCTTTGACAAAGCCAAACTGGGTTGGATCCAAAGTCTGCAAGTTCCCTATGTCTTTATTTATGAGTTCCATTATGATCCTCTCCATGGCTTTGCAGATAAGGCTTGTCAAGCTAATGGGGCGGTAATTTCCAGGGTCTGTGGAGGCACCGCCCTTATGAAGTGGGACCACAGTCGCCGTGCGCCACTCCTTGGGTACGTATCCTGAGGTGAGGCTAAGATTAAACAGCTGTCCTAACTGTGGGTTTAATTCCTCGTTGAGTTCATGAAGCACACAGCCGGGGACACCATCTGGTCCCATGGATGTTGTGTTTTTTGCCTTAGTGAGGGCAGTTCTCACCTGGGCGTTGGAGATGTTTGGGGGCTACAATCCTCTGGAATAGATATCTCTCCTTTTGGGGAGGGGAGAAGTTTGCACTGAACCTGTCAGCCAGTATGTTAGCAATGTGTGTAGGTTCAGTAATTTTCACATCATTTTGAACTAATTCTGAGCATATCTGGGAGTTTCCTCCTAGGTTTCTAACATAGCTAAAGAAGGCCTTATGATTGTCTTTAGAGTCCTTGGCGATTTTTCTCTCAAAATTTGCCTTGGATGATTTTATGAGAGCTCTTAGTTTTTACTTATAATGATCAAAGGTGTCTTACCTTTCAAGGATTTTGCTCTATCTTGTAGTAGCTTCCTCCTTTTGTTGTAGAGCTTGTTTATGGCTGGGGTCCACCAGACTGGACGCTTGCCTTTGGTACAGAGAGTCTTAGTTTTGTTTGGGATTGCCTGATCCATGCAGTCCTGTAGGTGCTGGTAGAAGGCATTTGTAAGTGATTCAGCGGTTTGAGTAATGTTTACCACTGGCTCAGGGGCCTTAAAGGAGACCACACTAGTTTTTAGAAGTGTGAAATCGGCTTTTGAGAAGTTTTTCACTGTGGTCTTTTTGTTTCAGGTGGGGGCGGGATGAGGACCTCCAGCGAGATTAGTTTATGATCTGATCTCACCAGTGAGGGGTATACTTCGGTGTTGAACATTTTGATCCCATGTTCGTGATGATGAGATCAAGTATGTTTTCTCCTCTTGTGGGGATGGTGACTAGTTGTTCCATGGCATTTGAGTTTATGAACTCCAGGAATCTTTGGGTTAGAGTGTTCGGGCTTGAGTAGTGTTCCCAGTCTATATTAGGGTAGTTGAAGTCACCTAGTATGATGGTGTTTGGAGATACATTTATCCCTCCAATGTTTTCAGGAAGGCCATGTGAGGTTCCTGAGTTTGAGAGGGTGGCCTGTAACATGCTACAAATTGCAGAGCAGTCTTGCCTATGGTTAATTGCACCTGGATGGTCTCCGATGCATCGTGCGTTGCCACCAACCTTGAGGTGTGGGTGTCCTTTATGAATATGGACACCCCCCCCTCCTTTCTTGGTGTTGTCCGGATTTTGGGGCCAGAACGCATGATATGAGGTGAAACCTGTTAGTGCTGGGGTGCTCTCAGGAGCCTTGAACCAGGTTTCTGTCACAGCACAGACATCGATGTTCTCCATATTGAGAAGGGCCTCGAGTGCGTGCATCTTGAGAGTGAGACTTCTGGCATTGAGCAGCATTACCCTTAGTTTTTTCTTTTTGGTGTTCTAGGGTGGTAGGTTTAGAATTTGAGCCTTGCCTAAAAAAGACACTATGGGGGTGGCAAGAGCCTTTGCCAATATCCGGAAGCCCAGGGGTGACAGGTGCAAGCCGTCCCTTGTGAAGCAGCGTGGCTTGTCCAGCATGTCATCCCAGGCAGACAGACATTGGATCCCCTTTGAATGACACCAGAATTTAAGCCAATTATTAAAGCTGATCATCTTATCACTGTATTGTGGCATCATTCTAGGTGAAGGTAGGATACTGCTTAAGGTCAGGGTCATACCTGCCTGGGCTACATAATCAGAGAGCTCCTCAATGTCCCTTTTCATGTAGTCCAAGGAGGTACGTCTCAGGTCGTTGACACCAGCGTGGACAATGACTGAGTCGTACTTGTACCTGCTGTTGAGAGACCTGAGTGCTTGCGTTATGTGGCGGATTCTAGCACCCGACAGGCAGCTTACTGTGACCTTCTCCTTACTCAGTCTGGTGAGCGGGACGTCAGTGTGTCTGACTATGGAATCACCAATGACAAGTGTGTCTGGCATTTTGTTTGACCTTAAGGGCTGTGACTGTTTGACACTCTGACTGTGTGGTCTATGTGTTGCATGTGTTGGGTCGTGAGGTGGTAGTTGTTTGGGTGTCTGCTTTGGTGGCCTCTGCTGTTTTGGTAAATTTTTGATCAGAGCCTCCGAGTATGTCTTTGTGTGAGTATGTGTATGATTTGAAGTTGTGATGGTACCATGTGTGACTGGGTATGTATTGTGTGTGGTTACCTTCTCCTCCTGTCTGGTCTTGCCAGTCCTATGTTGAGAGAGCTCAGCCTCCAGTTTGGCCGTATAGTTGCATCTCTCGCATGTATTTGTGTTTTGTGGGAGGAGGAGAGGATTGTCTGTGTACATGAGGCAATTGTAACATTGCCTCAATATTCCCAGGTTCACCAGTTGAGCTGGAGAGGACACTAGCAACTGATCCCTCGACATACTAGAAGTAGTAGACAAAGAGACTTTCAAAGGACTCCGGGGGAAGTGGGTTTTAGGCTGGTGGGGTACTATCTATAATAAGAGTGCTTTATCAAGGTGCAAGTACTGTAGGAGTAAGTGCTAGGCTTTACAGATAGAGAATAGTCTACTTGGGAATCAAGTAGAGATGAACTTTTCAGTTATAGGATATGCTGGTTAGATCAGCAGTACAGCTCGAGGAAGGTAGTTCTACGGGAAAATTTGAAGAGTGGAATTTAGATGGCCCGAATAGTTAACCTTGTTTAACCGCCGCTGCTCTTGTGTGCAACAGTGGCAACTCCGCTAACACGCTGCTTAGCGTGTTTTATAGCAGGGGCTGAAGGGAGCTAGGAATTGGCCAAAACGACCAATGGACTACTAGTTTCTGGCTGAA
Organism: Protopterus annectens; assembly: GCF_019279795.1. Classification (NCBI taxonomy): domain Eukaryota; kingdom Metazoa; phylum Chordata; order Ceratodontiformes; family Protopteridae; genus Protopterus; species Protopterus annectens. Next base: position 1,070,937,147 of record NC_056737.1, read on the forward strand.
ACTTCACCAAATCGGACAGAAAGGCCGCTCAGTGCCTCCCACTCCCACTGGTAAGCAAAGAAACTTCCCTCCTCCCTAATAAGGCAATGGATCAGTAACAGGAACTATAAACAAAGCCCAGGGATCAGCAACTCTGAAACTGGACTACTCTAGTTCAGTAAGGTGGGAAAACAAGAGATTTTTTTGTTTTATTACAGAGATAAGGAAAAAAACAGACAGTAAATGCTATAAATGCTGTAAATCGGCTAGCGCACTTTAGTGTGTAGCCTACAGAAACAATTTGCAGCAATTAGTAACTTAAAGTGCAATAAACAGTGTAAAATGCAGAAATCACTTAAAGTAGCAGTAAAACAGGCGAAATGCAGTCGCTAGCTTAATAACAGTGGGAAAAGCCACAAAAAATACTTATATCTGGTAGAAAGTCACTCTTTTAGCTCTCTGCTGCTTGGATCACTCTGCAGGCCACCACGAGGATCTGTGCTGAGTTGGTACAAGCTGGAAAACGCGTGTTTAGCGTGTTTTATAGCAGGGGGCTGAAAGGAGCTAGGAATTGGCCCAAAACGACCAATGGACTAGTAGTTTCTGGCTGAAATTTCACCAATTCGGACAAAAAGGCTGCTCAGTGCTTCCCACTCCCACTGGTAAGCAAAGAAACTTCCCTCCTTCCTAATAAGGCAATGGATCAGTAACAGGAACTAAAAACAAAGCCCAGGGATCAGCAACTCTGAAACTGGACTACTCTAGTTCAGTAAGGTGGGAAAACAAGAGATTTTTTTTTTTTTTTACAGAGACAAAGAAAAAAACAGACAGTAAATGCTATAAATGCTTTTAAGCGGCTAGCACACTTGAGTGTGTTAGCCTACAGGTAAAATTAAGCAACAAATAACTTTTTAAGAGTGCAAAACAGTTAATCAACACAAAAACAGTTTAAATAGAATGCAGAGCTGTATAAACAGGCTAAGATGCAGTCGCTAAGCAGTAAATATTCAAAAGCCAGAAAAAATACTTAAATCAGTTATAGCAAATACAGTTATAACAAATGCTCTGAAATATACTGTATATTTCCAATATGTTTGAGAAGGACAGTCAGAACACAAGAAGGTTCAGGCGAAAAAGAAAAAAAAGTTTTGTTTTACTTTTTGAAGAGGGAAAAAGGAGGAACAGAAGGCCTTATCAAATGTTCTCTCTGTATTAAGAAGAATGAGCTAATGACACTAGATTGGGAGGTGTGTCACAGTAGGGGCGGGCAACTGCAAAGCCACCAAGTACAAGCACTACAGAGTCAAATGAAATTTTTTAAACAGATAAGGATTTGTGAAGATTCTGAATAGACAAAGTGCTTTATATATATTAAATTATAAAAACAGTAATCTGTAAAAATAATCAAAATATACTTATATTTTGTAGCTCAGTTGCGGTCAAACAACTTCTCCAGCTTGCACTGTGTGCAAAGACAAAGACCAGAACAACAACTTTTTTTTTTACAAGAACACAAAAGAACCAGCCCCCACTAGCCAAGAGATAATTACACAGAGTAAATGTTTCAGTTTATACAATAGCCTAAGACAGAAAAGCACTACAGAGTCAAATGAAATTTTTTAAACACATAAGGATTTGTGAAGATTCTGAATAGACAAAGTGCTTTATATATATTAAATTATAAAAACAGTAATCTGTAAAAATAATCAAAATATACTTATATTTTGTAGCTCAGTTGCGGTCAAACAACTTCTCCAGCTTGCACTGTGTGCAAAGACAAAGACCAGAACAACTTATGTTGTATATATTGTTTATATTGTTTGTCATGCTGTACCTACTGTAACTTATGTTGTATATATGGTTTGTCATGCTGTATCTACTGTAACTTATGTTGTATATATTGTTTGTCATGCTGTAGTTACTGTAACTTATGTTGTATCTATCATTAGACTTGCTGTATCTACTGTAACTTATGTTGTATATATATTGTTTGTCATGCTGTACCTACTGTAACTTATGTTGTATGTATTGTTTGTCATGCTGTACCTACTGTAACTTATGTTGTATGTATTGTTTGTCATGCTGTACCTACTGTAACTTATGTTGTATATATTGTTTGTCATGCTGTATCTACTGTAACTTATGTTGTATATATTGTTTGGTTTTTGCTGTATTTTCTGTTACTTAATGTTGCGTGGGCTGTCAATTTTTGTGGTGCTTTTCTCTCCAGGCCTCCACTGTAAATGGGCTCTGCCCAGTGGGACTTTCCCGGTAAACACATGTAAAATAAATAAATAACCCATCACAACTCCTCTCTGTCCTCTCAACTTCATGCCTCAAGAATCAGAAAAACACCCAAAACCAAGAACAGATTAAAAAAAATTCTCTTACATATTTAGAATAAAAATCTTTGCTGTAGCAAGTATTTTCTGAAGTCAGGCCTGTGCTATTTTTTTATTAAAAAGACTGCACATGGTAGTGCTACACTGTTTCTCCTTTAAAGATCCCTTTTGACTTTGACACACTCCAGGAACTCTCTCTCTATTCATTCCAATGAAAAAAAACCTGGAGCGGTCACTCATCTATATAGAATGGATCAAAATTAAACGGGCAAAACCAGAGTCAAGTAATGAGCGCTGGACACATTATTTGCATTTATTGGACCACCCAGCTAACACTGAGCCTTGTTGAGCCTTGCACTGGGATCCAGTTCTACTGCCACTCATTAGTCAAGCACACTGTTCTGTGCAGTGCCTATCAACTTTCCCTTATTCCGTACTGCCCTATGACCTCCCCAGTTTGGACAACCCCAGTAACTTTTCTCTCCATTTCTTTTCTTAGTGCACTCTATTCACCTCCTGCTAATCTAAATAACCTTGGTTCACACCCTGGAGTGTCCTTCTATCTAAACGACTGCATTTAGCCAAGGACTACATCTGGAGTTAACTCCATTCATCCAGACCATGGTTCAGTCACACATTTAGTCCTACCATTTGCCTCATCTGCTCACATCAATAATTACTAATGCCAACCACAACTGAAAAAATATTTTGAGCTCTCTCTGCTTACTGCTTGCTGCTTCTTGCTGAGGGATGGATTTGCAGTGTTCTTAAGACACTCAGTCTTGCTGGCTGGATTCTGCTAAAATTCAAAGTCTAGTTATATTTGCATTCACAGTCTGTTGCATACAGAAACTTGCAGAATATACACCGATGAGAGAATATACTTTGCAGCATCAACTTTAGAGAGCAGTAACCAATAACTTTTTATAATAAACCAAACGGAAACACGTTACAGCTTAAAAGTACTGTTCCAACTTTACTTCTCATATAGTACAGATGATGTGAGAGATATAACATTTACCTCAGAACACCAAATGTGTTCCTACCATACCCCTCTAACATAGCTGGATTTATACAGCCCTTTATATACAGTTTTAGTCCTGTAGAAACAATACTAAGCTTCCTTGTTTAACAATGTCTTGTAAGAGACCAGCTTTTCTGACAGTGTGAATATCCTGTAACAGTGTCCTAATGTCCATGTAGAAAAACATATTTTTGAGGAAATACATTGTCTGTATTCTATTTGGATCTGTGTATATGACCATATGTTCTTGTACCAATGCTGATAAGCATATCCTGTTTTTTATGAAGAAAAACATATTTTTGAGAAAACACATTGTCAGAGATCAGCTTTTCTGACAGTGTGAACATCCTGTATTTTATTTGGATCTTTGTATAAAAAAATCTGTTCTTATGTCATATCCTGTTTTTCCATGCAAAAAAACATGTCATTGTTCTTTAAAAGCAGATTTTGCATTTTTGTTCTTGCATACATCCTGTTTTGAGTCTGTAAGGGAATAATGTCCATTCTTTAAAAGCAGATTTTGTATTTTTGCTCTTGCATACATCCTGTTTTGAGTCTGTAAGGGAAGAATGTCCATTCAGCAGATTCCTTTTCCAAGCCATGGTCATTTAGTATGACTGCTGATCACATATTACTTAAACTTTGTTTCTGCATTTAAGCAAGCCTTTTCTTTCAGCATATTTACAACATAATTCATTTCAGATTTATATTCATAAAATCTAACAATTCCCTCTGTTTTTAAACATACTCAAAACATTTTATATAGAAAACACAAGAAACAAACCTTTAGTTTGATACAACAAATCAAAATGCAATTTTACATAGTTAATACAATGATATTAAAGTATTACTACAAAAACTGAATGTATTTAACAACGTTTTCTTTTGCAGACCATTCTGTGAAAATATTTTTTATCAGTTATGAGCTGTGTCTGCTTTAACTTGATCAATTTATTCTTTTGCAATCACAGAATTTAATTTATGACTTAGAACTGTTCCATTAACTCTTTGCAGCTGTTAAATTAACTATGAGACAATAACTATGTGCTACTGCAAGCATTTATACACTACTGAAAACACACAATTTCAATGTCATTTTAACCATAACATTGTGGTCATGTCTTTGAACTGCCCATTAACATCTTGGTAAAGTACTGAACTGGGCTAAGATAATAAATATTTGAAAGCAATTATTTTACTGGGGTAAAATCAGTGATATTACAACTTGACAAATTACTTTTGAACTTATTACGATGTATCCTGTACAGTATGTATTTACATAGACTGTTTGCTGTTCATGCATTTCAATTTACTAGGTATACTGGACCCACTTTTTTTAAAACATGTTTTTTCACACATATTTATTACTAGACATTTATTTATTTTGTACTGAATTCTTCTGCATTTGTACATACAATGACTATAAAGTACATTTAGTCTAATCTTACAAATTTAATAACATTAATATTAAGCAAAATCTTGGAAAATGTTTGTCTCTTTAGAAATATCTAGTGGAATTGACACCAAATGCATATGTCATGTTATTTTAAACTACATACTCCGCAATTAAAATATTCATGCTTTTTTATACCAACATTGTTTTGTCAAAACATATTGAAATAGTGACCATTCTTATTCAATTTTTACATATCTTTACTCTCTTTTGTATAGCTGTAATCAGTTTTAAGCCATCTCTTGTTTTTTTTAACTATCTCTTGTATAGCTTTACAGTTTAACAGGTTGTAAATACAATTTAATACTAAACAATACAATAATAACCATTATGATAGCTATTAACAACTTGTAAAATATCTTATCCTGTCAGGTTTAATCCAGTTTACCAGTATTTCTAATACACTAATACCTGTTTTTCCCTCTACCTAAAAGAGTATTGTCAAGAATGAATGAGATATTTTTTTTTTCCTGTAGCTTTATTTTAGACCCTTATTATTTATTTTTATGTAGCTTTATTTCAGACCCTTGTTTATTTTTTCTGTAGCTTTATTTCAGACCCTTGTTCAGTACTGCTTATACAGTCAGTGTAAAACTGAGAAAGTGCCCCTCCCCCTGTAGTACTTCAGCACTGTTTTCCTGCCCTATGCTGTAAGAATAGAATGTATGTCAGCCTAACACTATGGTTATACATTTATTTTATTAAATTATGAACTTTTGTCTGATTTGATCATTTTTTATAAAGCTTTTGCTGTTTACTACCACTAGTAGGCATTTACATTCTCCTGCACAATTGATTTGAACTGTATATATACTATAGCCCATTTGCTGGCTGTACTTGATACAACTGAGTTTTTTGTCCTTTTAACATTTACTTGCAAACAGATTATAAGTGACATCTATGCACAATTGTGGCATTTTATGACAATTACTAAATAGTGTTGCTTGTAAACATTTTAACAATTATGTTTTAATAACAATGATGCTTTAGAAAAACTCAAGCTACTTATCTGGCAATCAGTCTTGTTGTTTATCTTATCTTTCCAGCATTTCCTGTAACTATTCATTCAGTCTAGGAAGGTCTGAGCTCACATTTCATACTCTGTAAACTATAGTTAATTCTTTTGGCATTTTTCCTTTAATGTGATTGTGATTTGCATAACTATGCATTTATACAACATAAATAGACATCATTTTACAATTACCTTACATGGATTTCAGTATTTTTTATTTATTTATTTATTTAACTGTCCTGCCATTAATTTTACAAAAACTGTTTGACTAATATCATCTGTGATTTTCTTTTTAAAATTCAGAACTTTAACTGTTTGGTGTTACTATATAATTATAAACAAATTGTAAAAAACAAAATAGATATTAGTTTAACCAACACATTTATATTTATATTATTTATATTTGCTGTTGTCTGACTGTTATTCTTGTGTATTGTAACAGATGTACTCTATATGAAAAGAACACACTGCATGTTTGTCTTGTATCTGTATATCTTTATACAAGCATGTCAGTCTTGTGACTTTAAATCTTTACTCCTATTAACTATTTTCATTTAATTTTTATACACTAGAACAGTTTTGTTTACCTTTTGACTATGCTAATGAATGGCATTAATATGCTTTACTTTACTGTAGTACTGATAGATGTCTTGCTTTAACTGAATGAAAGTAAAACATTTAAGAATGATTTGTCCAGACATCAGATCCTACCATCCTACCATGTATGTTTAACCATTTTCAAAACATAAACATATTATAAAATATATTTCTTTTGCACAGATTAGCTGTGTATGCAGGAAGTTCCCAGTCTCTGTCAGTTCAGCTAATTTATTTCCTTTATCCTGCAACTGCTGTTGAATTTCCTGAAATGTTGCATGGTCTTTCTGACATTCTTTAGTAAGCTGTTCTGCTGAATTTGAAACTCCTATGCACTTTTGAAAAGATGTGTGTATAACTTGTCTAAGCTTCCTGAACTCATTGTGTCTGTCTTTTAGAAGTTTACTACATTCCTTTGTAACAAAATGTACTAGGGGTTCTATCAGTAACTGATTTGACTCGCATGTGGTGACAGGACATAACTGTTCAACATCAGAATGTAATGGAAACACTTTACCCTTAGTTAATTCTTCAGATCTGTCTTTACAGTCTATTTTTTTAGCAATATGATGCAATATTATTTTATGGCATAATACACAAAATGCAGTTTTTGTTGAAGCACACAATAAACATGTGTCATATTTCACATGGTTTTCTTTGAGATACCAGTCAAATATTGTAATACATTTGCATAATGCCTTACTATCAACCTGCCCTAATAAGGTTTTACATTTACTAATGTGCTGTGTATACCAACATAGCAATTTACTAAAGTTTGGTTTACTCCTGCATGAATTATAAATAATATTCATACTGTCTAATATACAAAACTGTCGAATAGCAACCATACTAAAAATGTGAAGTAGAAAAAAGTCTTACCAGTGAGCAAGAAAACAGGTGATCAGGCTGTTGTTGCAGATGGCTGGAAATTTTTCAAAGTCACTTGAGAAGCTGGGAAAGCACAACAGGCAGTGAACTGATGGGCTAGTGGATATCCCCCTTTTCTTTAAGAATTTATGGCACTGCGAATTTCTTGAACTAGTCTCACTCCGGATTGCAGACGTCTAAAAAACTTTACTACTGCAAGCTGCATAAACTGGAATACTTCTATTTAGGATTTACACATACGTACAAATGTTAGTTACTGCAATTTGACTTAAGTGACCCTCTGCAGGGCTTAGCATCACTCCTTCTGTGTTTGAATGCAGATTGTAGGTTCAAATGCAGACTAGCTTGCCATTGAAAAATTGAAAAAATTACATGGAGCTAGTCACTCAGCTGCCTCGCCATTGAAAAAATATTTTAATCTTACTTGCTTACTGCTTGCTGCTTCTTGCTGTGGGATGGATTTGCAGTGTTCTTAAGACACTCAGTCTTGCTGGCTGGATTCTGCTAAAATTCAAAGTCTAGTTATATTTGCATTCACAGTCTGTTGCATACAGAAACTTGCAGAATATACACTGATGAGAGAATATACTTTGCAGCATCAACTTTAGAGAGCAGTAACCAATAACTTTTTATAATAAACCAAACGGAAACACGTTACAGCTTAAAAGTACTGTTCCAACTTTACTTCTCATATAGTACAGATGATGTGAGAGATACAACATTTACCTCAGAACACCAAATGTGTTCCTACCACACCCCTCTAACATAGCTGGATTTATACAGCCCTTTATATACAATTTTAGTCCTGTAGAAACAATACTAAGCTTCCTTGTTTAACAATGTCTTGTAAGAGACCAGCTTTTCTGACAGTGTGAATATCCTGTAACAGTGTCCTAATGTCCATGTAGAAAAACATATTTTTGAGGAAACACATTGTCTGTATTCTATTTGGATCTGTGTATATGACCATATGTTCTTGTACCAATGCTGATAAGCATATCCTGTTTTTTATGAAGAAAAACATATTTTTGAGAAAACACATTGTCAGAGATCAGCTTTTCTGACAGTGTGAACGTCCTGTATTTTATTTGGATCTTTGTTAAAAAAAATCTGTTCTTATGTCATATCCTGTTTTTCCATGCAGAAAAACATGTCATTGTTCTTTAAAAGCAGATTTTGCATTTTTGTTCTTGCATACATCCTGTTTTGAGTCTGTAAGGGAATAATGTCCATTCTTTAAAAGCAGATTTTGTATTTTTGCTCTTGCATACATCCTGTTTTGAGTCTGTAAGGGAAGAATGTCCATTCAGCAGATTCCTTTTCCAAGCCATGGTCATTTAGTATGACTGCTGATCACATATTACTTAAACTTTGTTTCTGCATTTAAGCAAGCCTTTTCTTTCAGCATATTTACAACATAATTCATTTCAGATTTATATTCATAAAATCTAACAACAACTATACCCAGTACATATTCTCTACTCTTCCTTCGAAATGTGTGTGTTTTTTTAACTTCACAAGCACGTCCCCTCTCATTCATCCTATAGACCTAGATGTCATACTTTCAGCCAGCCTCTCACATGTAGGCCACAATGTCTACCTTACTCACACCAACATTTACCCCAATCTCAAGGGTAACTGTATGATGCCACTCAAAACTGTGTACCCCTTCTGCTTTGCCTGGATACAAGTTCATGCTTCGCTTCAGAATAAAGCAGCAGCTGAAATTCCATTCCAAAGTCCCACATTCTACACCCTATTACTTACTCTTCCTCCTCTTCATAATCAACTAACACTCGCCCAGAGTCTCTTCACACATCTCCACACCAGACGGGCATTAACAGTGGACATATTAGTTACAGAGGCATCAGAAACAACTTCCTCCACTTTTTAACCTTGGCCAACATTTTAACCTTGGCACACAGTCATACTAAGAGAACCAGGGATTAAGTCTACCTCATATATCTCTTTCACCACATCCAGTAAGTTCATGTACATCAGAGGTACCAACCTGACAAAAATACTGGGGTGTCTGTAGTTACCTCAAAGCACACAACTTCCACCGCAGGTAAATCATAATCTCTACCAAGAAAGCAGATAGATGCTCTGAACAGGTCATACTTGAAGGTATGTTTGCTAACCATGTCAACATTAGATGCAGTCTCCAACTCTAGCTACTACCTCACAAGACACTTCTATTAAAGAAGTTATCGTCCTAGAGGCCAGTTCCAGTTTTGAGCCACTATAAGTAAACTCTTTTTGTCTATAATGGTGAATTGAGTGTCCCAGATAATACAGGATTGAAAGATTGTGACTAGTTCTGGTTTGTGGGAGGTTGGCAGGTTTTGATACAGCTTACTACCTTTCTGCTCAACTTTCATTTCTTTGTGAATTATTTCATCTGGGCAGTACCTGCAAATAGTCATTTGTGATCAGTGTACTACCCTGCTAAACAGATGTAAAATAAAAAATAAAATAAAGATGTTTAACAATGTCATAAAGACAGATATAATAATAAGGCATGATGAGTCATGGCAAAAGTTGGTAAGGCTAGATGATTAGACGACATTTATAGAATACAATGATATTATCTGAGCTATATGCTTTAAAAGTCTTTGGATTCCTACAGGACATTATTTCTCTCTTATTTACTATTTAATATGGTTTGAATGCCCATATCAATACACACATTGGTCGATCATCCTACTTTATTTAATAGATGTATGAAGCAGGGATGCCCCTGTTCCTTTATGCCAATTAGTATGGTCAGTTTTCACATTAAAAAAAATAATTCAAACTAAAACCAGGGCATTGTCAGTTAATTATGTGCCCTCAGATGACTTTAACCAAAAAATATAGTTATTATCTACAGTGAGTGGATAGTTTAGGCCGAGCAAGACATTCCAAAAAGTCAGTTAACAAGATGTATGAAGAGTTGAGAAGTAAAGTAAACAAATTGAAAATGCTTCCTGAAATGGATCACAGAATGCAGGCTTTATGTTTTGTGTTTCAGTCGGCACTTTATGTATCCCAGTCCTTTTAGACTGACTCACCAAGGCTGTTTTTAAAATCATTAAAACATATGATGTTTTTATTTGAGATGGGGTTAAGGACAGGGTGACATGGGGAAACTTAATTATGCCCAGAGTAGTTGGGGATTGGGTTCTCCGATCCCCAGCTGCACTGGAAGGCCTCACAGATGAAAATGTTGTAATTGATATAAATAAGTATCTACCAAATACCTCATCTCTTAAAAAACAGGAAACGATGCTAAGATGATGTCATGCTGACTGTTCATAATTAGCTCCCCATGAGATGTCCTTTAACCTGAAGCAGCCTTTAACTGTGGTCAAGGAGCTCTTAAAAATTAAACCAAGAAAGATTATGAATTTTTATTACTGCAGATAAGATATGGCCATATTCTCAGAGTGAATGAAAGGGTGTAGCCAACTAGGGAAGAAACACAAGACAGCATTAATGTTTTGGGAGCAGATAAGGCAACAGCAAGGATATTTTTTATGAGATCAGGCAAAAAATAAGTACAAACTCCACTAGAGTAGAACTTTAAGTACCTGGGAATTTTAAGAGTATTACAAAATGTTATGGAATTAGAAGGAAGCCAGGAGAAATGGACAGAAATATTCATTACAGAAGGAAAGCATTGAGTACCAGCTTCAAAAAATTTTGATTAGTAAAACTACTAAGGCAATGGGCAAGGTGAAAGAAAAGGTAGTGTTTCAGACCAGAAGTGGATGGGCAAAAGAAATGAACAGCAAATACTCTACAGAGGAGCAAATAAATCTAGAAGATTCTGTGTATTCTCATAAGTGTTTGCATAGATTTTTTTTTTACACCCCAACCAGAATACAAAACATGTTTTCTATGACAGACGGTCTCTCAATGTTGGTAGTATCAGATCAGGGAAAGAAGCATGTGGGTTTGTATGCTTCGTGCATGTAAAATCAGGAACCTTTTATGAATAAAATTCAAGAAGCCATAAACAAGCTATTTGAAACAATGTGCTCCTTGATAAGGCACTAATGTTATTAGGGTGTTACACTCCACAAAAATAGTCAAAAAATAAACAAAGTTTCTTTGTGTGTGTGTGTGTGTGTGTGTGTGTGTATTTCAGAATGTTTGTTTCTGTTAAAGAATGCTAGTCACCAAGAAAGCAATTACTCAAAACTGGAAGATGATCTCACTGCAATTTAGAGAGACAGGAGAAAAAAATGGATAAGCAAGTGGACACGGGCAGCTAGGAAGTTTACCAACTACGAGGCAGAAACACACAGAATAAGTGATCTCTCTCGTATAGGTATTAAGAGGACCCTTAGTTATGCAGGACCCCCTAAATCAAGAATGAACAGACCTGAAGAGAACAATGAGGCCTGGAGGTAGTGGTTGGTTAATTACCTTCTCTGGACCTTGTGGGTTATATACATTTATTTTTTTTTCTACATGAAATGCACATGATTGTCACTTAAGTATAAATAATTGGAAAGAGGAAAACTGTTCTTGTTCCTTTCTGCTGTGCACTAGTGTGTACAATAAGTTTGGGTCTATATTAGGAAAGCGAAAAGACGTTTATGTGAATATGTAAACGCCAAACCGTATAGCACGAAGTGGACTTAGAGCAAAAGTCGAAAACCAAGAAAATGGAAATATCGAATTTCCATGGTTGGCCCGTCTGTAGATTAGCTGCATAAGGTAAGTGTTGGATAGTTACAGAGTTTAGGATAGGGTGCTGGTTAAGGTAAGTGTTTAAATAAGAAATGTATGTTAGATTTAGTGGAGGGTTAGAGGTAGGGTTTTGTTAAATGTATGTATGTAGGTTATTTATTTTGTTTGTGTATATTTTTGTAGGGGAAGTGTGCGCTAGTTACAGACCTTAGGGTTAGGGAGGGGTTAAGGATAGTGCATAGATAGTTTTGTATGTGGGGTTTAGTAGTGTCGGAGGTAGGTTTTTTTTAAATGTATGTATGTGGATTATTTGTTTTGTTTGGGTGTATGTCTGTAGGGGACGTGTGCTGTAGTTACGGACCTTAGGGTTAGGGAGGGGTTAAGGACAGTGCATAGTTAGTTGTGTATGTGGGGTTTAGTGTAAGGTTAGAAGTAGGGTTTGGTTAGTGTATGTATGTGGTTTATTTATTTTATTTGGGTAGGTAGTATATAGCTAGTGGTGGGGTTGGCCGACTATGACAGTTCGATTTTTTTTCGCTGTTTAGTGCGTTCGGGATTTTCATGGTTTGTGGTATAGGGGTCGATGTTTTGGTATTAGCGCATAAGGTTTTTCGCTTTTGTAATATAGACCCAATAAGTTCTATGGTTAACAAGTCTGCAGTCAAAGCAGCTGTCAATGTGCTCCCTTCCACCCACATCGGCCTACTGCGAGATTGTGAGGCAGGCACTTAACCAGACAGCACTCCCGGGTTGCCCCTAAACAGTGTACAGTAGGCTAACCCAGTCAACAGGCAGACAGACAGAAAACAAATCTGCATGTCTTGGTTACGGTAACTATTCGAAAGTCTACAGAATCTACATGCTGTCACTCAAAAAGTGTTGTTTAAATGAGATGTATTTCAGATTTATATTCAGTCTCTACTAACAAGCTAGTTGTTTGCTTAATGCTAGCATTGTATTTCAATTTAATAAAACATCATCATCATCAGCCCCCTTTTTCCCATTTTTCTACATGGGGTTGGGATATCATGTTAACTGTCGCCATCTCTCTCGATTCAGTGCCACACTTATGCCTGACTATCGCAGATCTTCTCACACCATCCATTCACCTCTTTGCTGGACATCCTGGTTTCCTCTTACCTTGTTCCTGTCTGTCCCAAATCTTCCTCACCAGATTGTCTTCTGCTTTTCTACACATGTCCGAGCCATCATAATCTGTTCTCTTTGATCTCATGACATTAAAAAAAGGAAACCAAAACCACACATGCAAATAGCTACAGAGCATCAGTTCATTTAAAGAAAAGTTTTATAGGAACACATGGAGTAAAAAGTAATGGCTCAGGCAAAATTAAAAAGTTACTGTAATATGTTCAGAAGAAACTGTAATGAACAGCATGGCATTTAGTCTGATTCTAGAATCCTTAAAATAGTCTTGTATTTTACTATAATAAAAATGTGGAGAAAGGTCTCCAACAGGAGCAGTTTTTGTGAATTTAACAAAGGCTTTTGATGTCGTCTCAAGACACCTTCTAACCATCAAGTACAGCAAATTCAGCCAAAGGAAGCCCAATAAGAAATATTCCACTGGTTGGTGCTGAATGCTCTTTCAGAGCCTTCCCAAGTCCTGTGTTACTATTTCCTTCCTTCCTCACTCAGATACTTCTTATTCAGCCTACAGGTAAGTGCTTGGTACTGGGGCCGCCCCTGTTTAGAATATACTTCTGTGAAGTCAAGGCAAATGACCAAATAAGCTGACAACTGTAACCTGGGAGCAATCACTGAATCCCCAGATATCTTCCAGAAAAGTCTGACAGAAACAAATTAAATGCAAAAAAAAAATGTATAATCATACCTTTTGGGAAGACAGTCACTCCTGCGTAGACCAAGTGGTGAGGGACTTGGAAACTCAGGTTGACAGTAATCTAAACTTTGATCACCATGTGTGCACGGCAGTGAGAAAATCCTTCTATGTGGCTCAACTTATAAGTAAGGAAATGACATCCAGATCTAAGGAGATCATAGCCCCACTATACTCAGCTCTCATTAAACCAATAATCGAGTAGAATGCTCCCTTCAGAATGTACATATCCAGGCATTTGTCAACAGCTGGAGCAGCCACAGAGGTTCCTCACTAAAAGAATACAGGGTATAAATCACTTGTCCTATGCAGACCACAAGAAAACCCTGTCCCTGTCCTTGGTCTCTGACAGACTACTCAGGGGCGATCTATGTCTAACCTATAAGACATTCTCTGATCCAGCACTGATGGATCTACTACACATTCACAAAACAAAGAGCATTACAATTACCCAATCTAAGGATCTAAACCTCGTCTATGACATAAATAAAACATGTTGGACGGACAGGTATGCATCTGTGCTCTCTGGAACAGACTCCCCATTCATGTTAACCAGACCTCTTCCCTAAGCATATTTAAATGCAGTTTGGTCCAATGGATGGGAAATTGCAAATTCACCCCTGGATTATCACCTGTGGCCCTTATGGACAGGGGCAGTTTGTTGATGGCCTAAGGCATAGCCATATACCAAAGCCATTCTAACTTGCAGGCATTGATAATTGGCAGAATTGGGGCATAAATGGCTAGGCTTAAAAAGGCTCTAGGGTCATTAGCCTAATAACCCCCTATGATCCTATAATGAGCTCAGCATGTACATAGTCTCACTATATATGTAAACTCATTGTATATGTGCTCTCACTGTACATGTAAACGTGTCATAGGCAATCTCGCCTTACATGTACACTCACTGTATACATAAATTCACCATTACTACAGATAAAATGAAAGTCAAGCTGGAAGGTGGCAAAGAGGATTAAGGCTGTTAGTTTTTAATGCGCTAATGTTTGTGGTATAGGGTTTGATTCCCTCAGCCTTTCTTTGCCTACCGTGTGATCTTGAACAAGTCACTCAATCAGACGGTGCTTTGGGACAAGTGGCAATTTGAATTAGACTCCTTAATGGTCTCCAGGATGGCATTCCTAGTAACTACCTCTGACCCTAAGCCATCATCTTGGTTGATGA
Source organism: Protopterus annectens (assembly GCF_019279795.1). Lineage (NCBI taxonomy): Eukaryota > Metazoa > Chordata > Ceratodontiformes > Protopteridae > Protopterus > Protopterus annectens. The sequence goes on from NC_056737.1 coordinate 1,070,952,162, forward strand.
CCTATTCTTACTACACTCCATCAGCAATAGCTAAACAAAGATCTAAAAACTAAACAAAGATCAGTTTACTTCTGGTTCTCCAATAAACATTTCAGCATCAGCGTCTCAGAAAGTAAGAAAATGGCATTGAGAATCTCACCCAAACTCTATCCACCCTCAAAAGAGCATGCAATCACTCATTTATTCAAAAAACATGAATGCAGGACTCTCCCTTTCAAATATCTACAGCTCTAGCTAAATCTTAAATATTCATCTTGACTCCACGTGCACTCTAATGTAAAGTCTGCAATCAGCTTAAGACATTACACTTAATACAGTCTCTATATAGGTTTTGTACCAAGCGACTGGAGAACAGCTACAGTCATTCCTCTGCATACTGGTGGTCCTTCCACAGACCCAAGCAATTACAGACACAAGTCTGACTAGCTAATCAACCAGGATACACTGAACAATCCAGACACTTGACCCCATCTCAGTTTGGTTTTGCCAAGAGCAGGTCATGCTTACTCAAACTGGTGGGCTTTTCAGAAAAGATCAGCAAAGCAATGGACGAAGGCAAAACAGTACACACTGCATACCTCAACCTGGCCAAAGCTTTTGACACAATTCCCCACTCAGGTATAGTAGAAAAGCTAAATAAACTGGAATAAACCCCTATATCACCTGCTGGATGGCCAACTGGCTCACGGACAGGAAGCAGGACATGAAAATAGAGAACGTTACCTTCACAAAGAGACCAGTCACCAGTAGAGACCCCCAGGGTTCTGTGCTGGGAATTCTCTTGTTTGGCATCTATTTTGCTGAAGTAAAAGTCAATACCAAGGGGCTCTGGCTAACTAAATTTGCAGGGGACTGTAAGCTAGGAGAAGTCATTGAATCCCCAAATGATTTAGCCCTCCTCCAGGAAGGTTTGTCGCACATAATAACTGGTACCAAAATCATGGGCTGAAACCAAATGCAAAAAAAATACATCATTGTATCCTTTGGTAAGTCATCTACCCTAGGGAACTACCACACTGACAATACGTCCCCTAAGGGTTTGAACCAGTTGTTCAGAATTTGGGAACTTATGTGGACGGTGACCTAACTTTTGACCAACATGTGTCCATTGTTGTAAGAAAGTCTATTATAGACTATGCTTATAGACAAAGGGATTGTATCAACATCTAGGGATGCCATTGCCCCCTTTTACTCAGCCCTCATTAGGTCAATCATAGAGTGCAATGCCACCTTTGTCAAATATCAGTCCAAACAAGCAACAACTGAACCCCCACAGAGGCACCTTACTAAAAAGATACAATACCTAAACAAGACATCCTACAAGGATCAACTGAAAGCCTTGTCACTATATTCAGTATCCAACAGACTAAGAGGTGGCCTGTGCCTGGTATGCAAGGCATCCTCCAACCCAATAATGATGGATCTACTGCACATCAGCAAGTCAAATGGCATCAGAAATAATTGCTCTGGGGTTCTAAACCTTTTACAACATCAACAGAACAGTTTGGAGGAAGAAGTATATCTCACAGAGGATACCACTACACTGGAAAAAAACTCCTCATCCACATAAAACAAAGTTCATCCCTGTCCATATTCAAATGCAACTTAGATCTGTGGATGGGAAATAGAACATTTACCCCAGGACTGTACTGTGTCATGTGCTACTAATGGACAGAGGCATCTCCTAAATGCTTTAACCACATGCATGTGCCCCTCAAATTAGCTATGGTATGATCCCAGTAATTCTCATTAGGGGTAATATACAATTATCAACCATGTGATGGATAAGGGCAGTCTCTAATGAAATGGGATAGGTTAATTCTAGTACAAAATGGAAATTGGCAAGGGTTAAAATGGTTAACGAGGGCAGCTAGCCTAGTACTTATCTATGAACTTTAACAATCTACTATCCAATAAAGATAAACTCACTAATTCCAAACATACCTTATAGGCTCATAGGGTCTTACTCGGCACTAATCAGGTAAATCATTTGTATGGTAGCTACTGTAAATCTGACTATTTGCTATCTCCTTCCACAAGGGTTTGTGGGGCCAGACCTGGGGTGTATTTATAGTTACCCATCCACATCTTACTGCATGTTGTATAGCACCCCAATGCCCATCTTCACCTTAACTTCCCCAAAGTCTTCCAAATAAAATCTGCCTGTTTGGGTTTAATGTTCTTTGCCATACGCATCACTGCAAAATGCTTACCAAAGCTGCATCGCTATCCAATGCAGACTATAGCACCAGTGTCCTCGGAATCTTGACTTACCAGCTACAAAACTACTTGTCTCCTTTTACTAATGCACTTCTAAAAAGTGCTGAACAGGACACCCTGATTCTCCTCCTGTTTTACTTCACCCTTAACCATTCCATTACTCAAAAGACACTCTGCAAGGAAAGCATTTAATATTACAGCTCACATGATTTGGAAGTTTTTTCTAAGTTATAAATATACAAGTAAGCACTTTATCTTTCTACTTTATGCAATTGATTTTACTTATGCATTTCTAACTGTATAATTACAACCCATTTAGTAATTCTTACTGCTAGCTCAAGTATCCACAGTGTCATTCATGTAAAACTGTTGCTCTGAAGAGCCCAGGTCATTGCTTATAGGGCCTCTGGGCCAGTTCACCTACCCAATTCACAAATACTAAAACAAAATACATTTAGTATCATACATAAAAGCAGGCTAAAATGCTACAGAACCAAAAGAACAAACCAAAGTTAGTAAAGCAAAGGCTGTACTTATTTTGAACCAGCTTCTTCAAGTGAATACATTAAAGATTCGTATTACTTTGCTCCAAGGTATATGTTAAATCAGCACTAGGGGAATCATTTCAATGGTGTGCACAATATACAGTCTCAAAAATTACTACTTGGGCAATGTGAACGCAAACTGGATCAACCCAATTACTCCACGCATGAGCTCAAACTTCATGATTATGTGACAAATATTACACATGACTCAGGCACATATAGCTACCGTCAAATCAACACTTGACTGGATCTAGTTTCATATACAAAAAACAATTCTTTATGAACCTGCTAGATGCTAACAGTGACTATATCCCAATATATGTTCTTTAAAAAAAATAAACCATTAGTAAGGCCTACATAATACCAGAAACTGTAACATTTTTCATGCAGAAAATGATCTTACTACACTCTGTTATGTGGCAGTTAGTGCAGAAGATTAGGCTATGAGTTGTATGAGGTGTTAAGCATCAACTTGTAGTCCTGAGTTTGGCTACTCATGACTGAGCGTGTCAGTTAACTGCACAGTGATCCAGGGTTGTTTACTTAAATAAAATACTAACAAACCCCAGTATAAGCTTTATATTCATTAAGTGATGCCACACAATATTTCAATACTCTGCCATTAAGGCATCGTTAATACTGCAGCTCCTATCCGATATAAAGAAGGCAAAGCCCACTTCACTCCCACTAGTGACTCTGAGTATCCAGAAGTTCTTGTTCCACAGAGATCACCTGTGGAATACAAACACATTCAAATTCCTCAAAATGTGCATCTATTCAGAGACTCTACAAATAAATGTATGTTGATAATATGAGAAACAAAACAAGAACATCCCAGACACAAAAATAACTCACCACTTGACTCCATTCCATCTGTGGCTAACATATGTGTACAATTTACAGCATGTTTTCATGATATTATATCTTTTAAACAGCTAACTTACAATCGCATCCAAAAAATAAGTTCTTCACCCTTTTGACCAGACTCATTATCCAAAGGTTATGCTTCCCTGTTCTGACAGATTCATTACTCAAGCATTGCCTCTCTCCTGTATAAATTCTCTTTTATAGGCTACTAAAATATGATTAGACAGTGCAGGTTGCATTCCCCCACAGTTCTTACACCTACGTGCCTTACCACTTGCATATCCTGCCAGCATATACTTCAACAAAAGTTTTATTGAAGGGCATATATATTTAAAGGGAACAAAAATCCATAATTATTCCACTTCAGATAGGTTCATAGGCAGTTACTAGGCTTCAGTTCAGAATACCATTTAAAAAACTTGTCTAAATTCCCAGTTGCCCTACAGCATTGTCTGGTTAAGTGACTTGCTCAATATCACACGGTAGGCAAATGAAAGTAGGGGGAATCAAACTCTGTGCCACAGGAAACAGCTTGTTAATAGCTCATATCCTTAATCTTCTGCACTAACTACCAGACTCTTAAAGGACATACCTCAGCTTCCTCAGCTATCATCCTATAGCCTTTCTGTCCACACTTGCAAAATTGCTTGAAAAGGCAACATATAAACAACTCCTGCCCTCTCTGTTCCTCATTAACCTTTTGTAAGGTCCCCTCCCAAGCATGGTGTTGAAATGACATTCCTAAATCTCACAAATTAAATACATTCTTAATAAAACCATGCAAAGTTACCTGCCTTGTTTTTAATCTTCACACTACCGATCTTCCTTTTCTTCCCATTTAATAAAACCATGCAAAGTTATCTGCCTTGTTTGTAATCTTCACACTACCGATCTTCCTTTTCTTCCCATTTAATAAAACCATGCACAGTTATCTGCCTTGTTTTTAATCTTCACACTACCGATCTTCCTTTTCTTCCCATTATTTTCAACAATCGCATCAACCTACTGAGTTACCCAACAACCAGAATTCCACAGGTCCAACGGGAATGAGACAGCTAAATCCTCTACTCCTACGGCCCAATGTATACCATAAGGTTCTAGCCTTGTACCGCCATTATCTTCTATTTTTATCAATTAAATTAAAACCATTTGTAAAGACACTATTGTATGTAAATAGACAAAACTAACGTACTCATCACATCACAAGATATGACTTCTGAAAATAAACAACTTAAATTTCTAACAGTACTGACATCATTCAGTATTCACTTACTCATAATACGTTTATTCTTACTACAAATATTAACTTTTGCTTGCCTGTCTTTTTTAATTGTGTTTAAAATTTACTACATAATAAACTACAGCCCTTATTATTGCTTATTATTTTCTATCTCATCAAACATACTCGCTTCAAATTTTTATAAGTCTCTATGTATTAAATTCCACTTATTCTCTTAATTCCACTGGGAAATGCTCAAATGGTGTCACATGACTTTCCTTCCATTAGTCGAAAAGCTACAGGATATACTGCTCTATACATAATGGCAAAGCGGTCAGGAGTGACGCCAATTTTAGAATCAGATGGGCTACTAAATATGCTTTTTCTAACTTTGTAGGTATATACTAGTCACGGTCTAAATTGTTGCCTGCCATTGTGCCTACGTTTGACTACTAAGTCTCAGTTAATGTGGTAGGTCTCCAGAGGGCAGCTATACAATGTTCAGACTTTGTATTTCAAATTTTTAATGAGTCACTATTACTTAACGACCTTGCATTTAATACTTATAAATGTAACATTTAAAACCTTTCAAAAAGGGACATAATTTAAAATTATAAATGGCCAAAGCAGAAAAAAAATAATTTCAAAAAGTAGGGTATATTTAGTAGGCCATCTGATTCTCAAAGTGTAGTCGCTCCAGACCACTTTGCCATTATGTATACAGCACTATGTCCTGTAGCTTTCCAACAAGCTGCGCAGACAAAAAAAAAAAAAAACTTGAAAAGATACAATCATTTTTACTGAAAAATCATGAATCATAAAAATTGAACTGTTTGCAAAGGTTTTAACAAACTGCCATGATATTCTATTTTTTATGGGTTATATAGAGGTTATCTCTAAATGAAAAATATAAAAGAAACACATGACCTGGTTCTACATGAAAACCTATAAATGAAACATACTACTGGGTAACAAACACCAGATAAGTTACTTTTAGTATTAACTTTAACTATCAATAAAAGGAGAAAAAAAAACAAGACCAATCACCATGGAACTCCTGGAGGACTATTTTCATTTACATGCTCTAAATCCAGTAACAGGCCATAGCGTGGTAGGTCTAATTACAATATTGTCACAATGAACATTTGAATATAATGGGAGCAACCTTTCAATTATCATTCTACCAGTAAGTAATCAGAAATATATAACCACAAGCTCACACCATCTTTTTACTTATTCACCAAGAAAAAAAGTCAGTGATAGGCGATGAATCCGGTTAATTCCAAATCCAATAGAGCAACAACAAATAAATAAAATCACTGGAACCACAACAGACCTTTATTAAAATGCTAGTAAAAACATTTGTCCTGGGGTTTTATCAGGCAGATGCTAGAACAAATCCACATTGCTGAACTGATGTAGGCCTCAGGCTCCTCTTTGTTAAAATGGATCAGAAGGCTAAATGGATGGTATCTATGAAAACAATTCAAGCCATGCTCTGATCCCAATCAATGCCCCTTCTGATCATGATTAATGACCTGCCTGGCATTTACAAACGCACTAACATGGCATATGCTTCTTTGGAACTAAACTGGGAAGCTTTCAAAGTGAGACAACCTATGACATTCAAAGTCTAAGAGAAGCCAGAAACAAATGGGACTATATGTTTGTACAGGGATTCTGTACACCAGTCAACAGTGATAACTCTCAATGTTTGGAATCTGGAAATTTTAGAAGGGCACGTGGGGTGGCATTGTAATAAAAAGCTCCTAAGAAGTAAATCCACTGCACTCATCCTCTTAAAATAAGGTTTATTAGTTTCCATAATGAATGCATATCTATTTACCGTTCTGCAAACTGGTCATATTTCTTCACTAGACATTATTAAAATACAACTTTTTTCAGCCCCGCTGAAATATTTAAAGGAATTTATACCTTGCTTAAATCAAGCATTCACTGGAAAGTATCCTGCTCATTAAATTCTAAAATCACTTTATTTAACTGTATTACTAATTTATCTATTGCTCTGAACAGTAAATGAAGTGCTTGTACTACCAGAATCTGGATTAGCTTTAAAGCTATGCATCACTTCCTTAATGGTTCATTTTCTTCTTCAAGTAGAAAAAGAAAGTCATAAAACAGTGTTCAATTATTTCCCAATATAGAAACTAATTCAATATTTCACATTATATATTATTATTAGCCATATCAATGTATGCCTACTTTAAAACAGCTATTTTAAATGCTTAATACTCTATACTGTTTTAACACAGACAACCAGTTCATTAACTTAATTTAGTTTAATATATTCTTAAACATCAATGTTTTAAGAAATATGCACAATGTTTATTCCAGTATTTTTCATTTGCTCTTAATTCTAATATTTTGACATACTCTTGAGTGCTAAAAAGTGTAACATATCAGTCTCTGTTTTAATACTGTGCTATTAAAAAGATCAAATACCAAAAAGTAGGAAGAAATGAGATACTACAGGAAACATAAAGCTTGTTATACACATTTTGTTCTTTATTTTTTCTCCACTTCTCCTACTGCACTGAATGGGACAATGCAATTTCTTTCTAGGTGGAGTTTAACTCTCCAGTTTGAAGTACAACTTAAAGATGAATGACTAGTGTGGCAAGTCATATAAGAAAACAAAAATGCCAAATATGCATGTTAAGCAGAACTTGTCCAATGAGCTTTGCACACATCTGGTAGTTAAGCTCAGAGGGTTAAGACACTGAGCTGTTAACAAGCTGCTTCCTATACTGAATAAACAGGGTTCGATTCCTTTCACTTCCATAATGTGAGACTCTGAGATCCTGGGTCACAAATGAAAAGGGCAGCTTGATTCCAGTGTGCTTAACCCATTAACAAATGTATATAAAAATAAATAAATAAAACAAAACAATAACTTCGTTGGTCAAGCATTTCTGGCTCACATAAAAGGTGCAAAGTGCAACTGCAAAAAAAAAAAAAAATAAATAAATAAATAAAAAAGATCTTAAACAGAAAATTCCCACTTTTAAATATAAAAATCAATAGCCTTGCAGTACAGAACCATGGTCGTCATTTAAAATGGTTCTGTCACATCTGAAGATTGTCCAAGACAGGATTTGTGGAACTCGCTTGATTTCAAAATTGATAAAATATTTTGTTGTATATGTGGGACTTCATACTAATTATGAAAAGCTCTAAATAGGAAATACTGCATTCTTAAGACACAAGTTAAGCTACAAGGAGCCCCTTCTTGGCAGATGACAGAATAGTGTTTATCTTCACCCGTCACAACACGGCACTTTAGAACCCCCACACTTGCACTTATCCCACAAATACATAACTACACCAGCTCTAACTACATCATGCCCTGGCACCTTCACACACCAATTCTCTCCTAGGCACATCACCTGTTCAATTTAACTCCAGCTGAAGACTATGAACAGAGGAGCTGTCCAAGCAGAGGGGAGTGGTGGGGGATGATACTTGTTGAAAGTGTGATGAGCGCAATTATGCTTTTTGAACATTTAAGAAAAAAATTAACGATTCTATGGAATACGTACCAAGTCCAGTGGTCTAGGAGTTGATTATATATATATATATATATATATATACACATATATATATATACATATATATATATATATATATATATATATAGATAGATATATATATATATAGATATATAGATATATATATATATATATATATATATATATATATAGATATAGATATATATATAGATATATATATATATATAGATATATATACAGATATATATATATATATATATATATTTAAGTAGCAGAGCATTATGCGGCCATAGTCTTCACATCAGGGGTGCAGAAACATTCATAGCCTTAAAGCGACTTTTGAAATTTTTTCTAATTAGGTACAAATTGCACTTTTTTTTATAAACAGAGTTTAAAAGTTTCAACATAAACCAAATGGCAGAAGGTCCCCCCCCCCCAAAAAAAAAGCATAAGCTTCAGGAAGAAGGTAAGTAGAAATCCAGGGTGTGAAGGATCTGCTCCAAAAAAAGGCAGAAAACCAGGGAGATGAATTGAGATTAACTGACTGATTCAAGGCCATTAAAAAAAAACCTCTGGAAGAAACCTGGGTTGGTCGAGGTAAAAGACCAGATAGGGTTCCCTAAATAAAGGTCTTCACCTCAGTGATCCTAAAGCAAAGCTGGCGAGCACCGCCAACAGCACCACTCATCACTTGGACTTGTTTTGGATGGAATTATATTTTGCCCTTGGGTGCCTTATCACCAACCGGAATATGTTGACGATAAAGGTCACACCACTAGATATCAAGGTTAGCACTGCCAAGAGGGCAAGTCTGTCAATCAAGAAATTCAGATCTTGTGAAGGAGACAGGTTTTTCAAAGTTAGAGAGAGTTACTGCCTTGCCACAAACCTGCTTTTGACAAGATGACAAGCAGAAAAATCTGACCTATGTACTTCACAAGAACAACAGAATAACCAAGTCCCAAAGCACAACTGTGCTCTAGGAAGGGAAAGATAACCTGTAAACTAACTGAATATGATGTCATCAGGTGCCTCTCCACCAAAAGAATCATTTGCACTTAGCAGGACACACTTCCAGGAGGTATGGGTACTGACATGTAGCCAGCCATCACCTACAACCACAGCAGATGTCCCAGGACAAAGACCTGAGCTCCTGAAACCACATCCTTCTTAACCACCAGAATACAACAAGGATGCAATCTGGTCTTTCTAGGTAAAACTGTACAATGAGTTGTGGACTTAGAGGAAAGAGTGAAAAGGCAAGCAGGAAACTCCCATCCAATTCGCCAATCTACATCTCATGACCTACTGCAAGGAGCAGAGGGAGGAAAGGACCAGATTCAAAATGTTGTGTGTGTGATGCCTCTGCCTACTGCCTGCAGCCAGATACAATTCACCTCTGTAAACAGGTATACATCTCTGTGCCTCCTCTTACTTGTTTAGATATCACAAGACAGTGTAGATATCAGACTCAGTAAGGAGAGATTCCAGTAACAACTCTCCTTCCAAGACCTTCAAGACTAGAGTGTCTGCTTGTAGCCCAAACACATCATGTGGATTCTCCTATCTAAGGGGTACTACAGTCCCTGCACTGCAGGGCAGCAAAAATTAGCTTCCCATATTGCAAATGAAACACCATCTTTAGAACATTAAAATGGTTCATGGAATACTGATATGCAAGCTGGGGGCAGGGATTATCCACAACTCCAGGGATCAAAGTTGGACTTATACCAGCCAAATTTCCATAAGATGCCTCACTGACCACTACAGCATCTACATCCTCAGGTGTGCAAACAGCACCGTGAAGACTATGACAGACATCAGTCAGATAGGTGCAGGAAATTCTGGACCGGAACTATCACCTGCATCCTCATATACGTTGCCATTGTCATGAACCTTTGAGGCCCTCTCTCTAGATCAAAATGACCAACACTGTAGAGTATCCAATGCCACACCAAAGAAAGCAATCCTCTGGGTGGAGTCAAACAAGACTTCTGTCAGTTTATACTCACCCCAATGGAAAGGAAGTACAACTGTCCACTGCAAGCATAGTACTAAAGGCCAGACGCCACTCATTTAAATGGAAGAAACATGGAATCCTGCAAGACTCTGACTTCTACACATAAAAGTCCAGCAAACACTCTGTACACAGAGGAAAGTTCAAACAGAATTTTTTAGTGTGTGTAATATATAACTGGGCACCACAGTGTGTAGTGTCATCATCTCACAGAAAGGCTCTCCGGTTCAGCTCTCGTCTGGATTTGCTTCTGGTGTGGAGGCAGTATGCTATCCCCTATGCAGTACGCATTTTCTCTTAGTACTGTCATCCTACAGATGTGGTGATGGGGGGGATGAAAACTCTATGAACTCTACGATGGCTGTAGGTGTGCTTGTATTGTGTGCACAATACAGAACAAAGACTTGGCAACTTCCATCCCATCCTTGCCTAGTAAACCAGATGTGACTTTGCAACACTGGATGGATATGTAGTGCCCAACTAGTGCATACTAAAGGTTTCTTCCAAAAAAAACACCAGACACTGATGCATCTAAAGGCGTCTACCATGAAAACAATGCCATTCAGGCTTCTAATAGCAGCAGGGGCCAGACTGCATAGACAGTCGCCATTTCATCCACAACTTGGACGTACTTGCTAAAGCTGTCAACATCCAGTGGGCAGTAAGGAAGTAATTTATTGTTTTCTGAACCAGGAAATGGTAGGGACAGGTCCATCAGCCCTATTCTTCAGGAAAGACTGTCTTTGCAGTAAAGTCTGAGACAGTTTCAGTAGCACCACAGAAATGTTTTTGCGATTCCAGAGAATCCTTTTCCAGGATGACATCAAAGTTTCATAGTTTCATAGTATAGTACTAGGCTATCTGCCCTGGGGCATTTGTAAGCCTAGCCATAGTGATGTGGCTTTTGCCACCCCATGAAATGGTACAAAAAATGTACAGAATAAATTTAGAATACTGTGCCTCTGTCTAGTAGTGACACAATGAAGGTCCCCTTATATAATAGAATTAGTTTACTATGCCCCTGTCTAGCAGTGACACAGATGTGACCCCTGGGGTAAACTTACGATCTCCCATCCACTCATCAAGATTTCTCTTGAAGACAGTCAGTGAGGGCTCAGCCTAATATGAACTGGGATCTTGTTCCAAAGCATGGGAAGCCTCTGGGTTATGAATCTATCCCTCCAGCATGTCCTATTCATACTTGTGCCGAGGTTTAAGTCTTTAGCTCTCGTGGTCCTGATGGATTTGGATTTTTTGAGGTGGAGCATGTCCATCAGATCCTGATTGGACATGGCCTTGTACATCAGGCAGAGATCACCTCTGAGCAGGCGGTATGCTACTGAATAGAGCTGAAGTTTCTTTAGTCTGGCAGAATAAGACATATGTTGGAGACCCTTGACCCTCTTGGTGAGGTACTTTGTGGTCTCTCCAGCTGTTGCAAATGCCGGGTGAGGTACATACCAAATGGGGCATTGTACTCAATCATGGGTCTGATGAGGGAGGAATATAGGGGTACAATGACATCCTTGGATCTGGATGTGAATCCCTTCATGATGAGGTGTGCAAGGTAGAATGTTTTTCTAACCACTTTGGCAACGTGGGTGTCAAATGAGAGGTCGCTGTCGACTTGGGTCCCTAGGTCTCTGATTACTTTTCCGTACTCAGTGGGTTGCTGTCTATGTGATAATTTGTGGGTACTTTGTTTTTCCCAAAGGGGATGACTATACATTTTTTGGCATTTAGTTTAAGGCCGTGACTCCGGCACCAGTTGTCCGTTTCTGTGAGGCCTTTTTGTAGGATGTGTGTGTCTGCTGGTATATCGACTATGGCGCCTAGTTTGCAGTCATCTGCGAACTTTGTCAGCCACAGCCCTCCCATTTTTGCTTTAACATCTGAGAAATAAATGCCGAACAAGAGGGGTCCCAGGACAGATCCCTGTGGGACACCACTTGTGACTGGCTTTGAGTCTGACATTGCTCCAGCGATTTTAACTTTATGGGTTCTGTCCTTTAGCCAGTTTGCAACCCATCTAGTGACATAAGGGTTTACTTTTAAGCTACTGAGCTTATCTATGATGCCTGAGTGGGGTATTGTGTCAAAGGCCTTAGCCAAGTCCAGGTATGCTGTATGGACTGCTTTGCCCTCATCAATGGCTCTAGTGACTGTTTCGAAAAAGTTAACCAGGTTTAAAAGGCAGGATCTGCCCTTTACAAAGCCGAACTGGGTGGGGTCAAGTGTCTGTAGGTCCCCTATGTCTCTGTTTATGAGTTCCATAATGATTCTTTCCATAGCTTTGCAGACCAGGCTGGTTAAGCTTATGGGGTGGTAGTTTCCAGGGTCTGTAGAGGCACCCCCCTTGTGGAGTGGGACCACTGTTGCTGTACGCCAGTGTCAGGTACATATCCCAAAGTAAGGTTAAGGTTAAGGCTAATATTGCTCGATTTGCAACAGGAACCCCATTTAAAACTCACCACTGCCTGAACCTAAGAGAACTAGGTTGGCTTGAACTCCCTAACCAACTCCTATTTCAACAATTCCAAATAGCTCATACAATCCTATACCAACCAACTAAAACACCCATACTCACTAACCTCATTTCACCTTACAATAACCTGAAGCATCTACGTTCTTCCAACAAGCTACTGATAAATATTACCAAACCTAAAAGTTCTGCTGGAGATTGCCTCTTTTCCAACTCTGTTGGAACAATGTGGAATAAATTACCCTCTGATATCACATCTTTGTGCTCTCTCTCACTTTTTAAAAAACAAATAAAAAATCATCTCAACAAACACTGGCTATGCTCCTGCACCAACCCAGGTTAACTCACTCCTTCCTCTCCTATCCTATCTATCCTTACAGTAACTTTATATGTATGCTTTCTGACAAAAAAAAAATATATTTTTTTTTTTGGTTTGCAATTTTTACATTAATGTTCCCTACTTACTGCTTTTTTTGTAAAATTGTATGTAACAATGTCTATGTTCTGTTTCCTATATGTTTTTTTTATATCTGTAATCTACCCTTGGAGCTTTTCTCCCCGGGCCTCTACTGAAAATGGACATATATCCAGCTAGACTAGCCCGGTCAACAAATGTAAAATAAAATAAAAATAAAATAAATAAATAAATAGCATTTTTATGTGTGGGTTTAGCTCCTCTTAGAGTTCACGTAACACGCAACCCGGGATACCGTCAGGCCCCATTGATGCTGTGTTTTTTGCTTTGTTTAGGGCGGTTCTCACTTGGACATCTGAGATGACAGGGAGATTACATTCAGCTGGGATAAGTATTTCTTCTTTTGGGGGTGAAGGAGGGGAGAAATTTGCACTGAACCTGTCAGCCAGAATGTTGGCAATATCTGTGGGTTCAATGTATTTTTTGTTGTTGTGAACCAACTCTGAGCATATCTGAGGGTTTCCGCCCAGGTTTCTAACATAGCTGAAGAAGGCTTTGTGGTTATCTTTAGTGTCCTTAGCGATTTTTCTCTCAAAGTTTGCCTTGGATGTTTTTATGAGAGAACGTAGTTTTCTGCTAATGTTGATCAGAGATGTCTTCCCTTCATGGGATTTTGCTCTGACGTGCAGTAGCTTCCATCTTTTGTTATACAATTTGTTTATGGCTGGGGTCCACCAGACAGGACGCTTACCTTTGGTGGAGAGGGACTTGGATTTGTTTGGGATTGCATGATCCATGCATTCTTGGAGATGTCCATAGAAAGCATTTGTGAAGGATTCGGCATTGTGGGATGTGGTATCCACTGGCACAGTGGGCTTAAAGGATACCATCTCAGTCAAGAAGAGTGAAGTCTGCTTTTGAGAAGTTTTTCACTGTGGTCTTTTGTGCTGGGGGTGGAGGTGGGATATGTATATCCAGGGTGATTAGTTTGTGGTCAGATCTCACTAGTGAGGGGTATACTTCGGTGTGGAGCATTTTGTCCCCATGTTTGTGATGATCAGGTCTAGTATATTATCTCCCTAGTGGGAGAGGTGACTAGTTGTTCCAGTGCATTTGAATTTATGAATTCCAGGAACCTTTGGGCTAGAGTATTAGGGCTAGAATAATGTACCCAATCTATGTTTGGGTAGTTGAAGTCTCCCAGTATGATGGTATTTTGTGATACATTCATATCCTCCAATGTCTTCAGGAAGGCTGAGTGGGGTTCTTGAGACTGGGAGGGTGGTCTGTAACATGCTACCAGTTGTATAGCAGTTTTGCCTATGGCTAGTTGCACCTGTATGGTCTCTGATGCTTCATGTGTTGCTACTAACCTGGAGGTGTGGGTGTCCTTGATGAATATGGACACTCCCCCTACCTTTGTGGTTTGGCCCGGGTTTTGGGGCCGAAAAGCATGATACGAGGTATAGCCTGGTAGAGCCTTGAACCAGGTTTCAGTTACTGCACAGACGTCGATGTTCTCCATGCTGAGGAGTGCATCAAGTGCCTGCATCTTGAGATTTAGACTTCTGGCGTTGAGCAGCATTACCCTTAGTTTTTTTCCATTTTTGTTTTCTAAGGAGGTGGGTTTGTCTTTTGAGCCTTGCCTAAAAAAGGCACTATGGGGGTGGCAAGAGCCTTAGCCAATATCCGGAAGCCCAGTGGTGACAGATGTAAGCCATCCCTTGCAAAGCAGCGTGGCTTGTCCAACATGTCATCCCAGGCAGACAGACATTGGATCCCCTTAGAATGACACCAGTACTTGAGCCAATTGTTAAAGCTGATCATCTTGTCTTTGTATTGTGGTATCATTCTTGGTGAGGGCAAGATGCTGCTCAGGGTCAGGGTCATACCAGCCTGGGCTACATAATCGGAGAGCTCCTCTATGTCTCTTTTCATGTAGTCCAGGGAGGTACATCTCAGGTCATTCACACCAGCATGGACAATGACGGAGTCATATTTGTACTTGCTTTGGAGTGACTTGAGTGCATGTGTTATGTGGCAGATCCTAGCTCCCGATAGACAGCTCACAGTCACCTTCTCCTTGTTCAGCCTGGTCAGCGGGACATCAGTGTGTCTAACTATAGAGTCACCTATTACTAGTGTATCAGGCAAGGTGTTTGGCCTTAAGGGCTGTGATTGGTTGACACACTGATTTATTGAAGTATGTGTTGCATGTGTTTTGTTTTGAGGTGGTGGATTTTTGGATGTCTGCTTTGGGAGCCTCTGTTGTTTTGGTAAGTTTTTATTAGAGCCTCCGAGTACGTCTTTGTGTTTTTATGTGTTTGGTTTGCAGTTGTGGTAGGTCTATGTGGGACTGGGATTGTTGTGTGTGTGGTTGCCATCTCCTCCTGTCTGGTCATGCCAGCCCTGAGTTGAGAGAGTTCAGCCTCCAGTTTGGCTATATAGTTGCATCTCTCACATGTATTTGTGTTTGTTGGGAGGAGGAGAGGGTTGCCTGTGTACATGAGACAATTGTAGCATTGTCTCAAGATACCCAGATTGACCAGCTGAACTGGAGACGATGCCAGTAATCTACCACTCGACATGCTAGAACAGTATAAGGGAGTGGTATACCTTTAAGGGAAGTGGATATTCACAGGGGTGGTAAGTAGATGTAGTGCTTTACTTAGTACGAGAGTGCTTACTTAGTAGAGAAGTATTGAGAACAAGTGCTAGGCTTATAATATAGTGAGTAGTCTGGTTATACTAAGAGTAGAGCTTCCTTAAGGGAAAATTTGAAGAGCAGACTTGGCGGAGCCAGAAAAACTTTAACCTTGTTTAACCGGCGCTGCGCTATGGATTTGCCTGCTAAGATGATGTCCAGAACCCAGTGGTCTGTCACAATGGCAATGCGTCACAGCAGCCCTAGCTAATAGTCAGGGCTGCAAATGCTAGGTCAGTAAGGTCAACTTCTTTGTGACTTTGCCAGCACTAGGGTGGATGCCAGACGGAACTGTTCTTCATTTCCACCCTTGATTGGAAGAAAGTCACCATCTTTTTCTTTTGGGCTGAGTGGACCGCAATGAAAATTAAGTAAAGGTGAAAAGACATGCACCAGGTTTCAAAAAAGATGGCCAGAAAATGTCTCCTGAGCTGGGTATTCATGGTGCAGTTTCTGATTTGCACTTTTAGGAAAGACAGACTCAGCCATTTTAACCTTTTGCAAGCATATGCCTCAGCCTGCAGCGCTAGCAAAATCATCATCATGGCTAAAATTGCACCAGGCTACAAGGAAGTGCATAACAGCAATTAGTCTCAATAATGTCTTCCCTGAATACAGACACTAGGAGGAAGGAAAGCCTCTCCTGCGAGTAACGTATCAAGGAATACATTCCCCAAATACAGACACTAGGAGGAAGGAAAGCCTCTCCTGCGAGTAACGTATCAAGGAATACATTCCCTAAATACAGACACTAGGAGGGAGGAAAGCCTCTCCTGCGAGTAATGTATCAAGGAATACATTCCCTAAATACAGACACTAGGAGGGAGGAAAGCCTCTCCTGCGAGTAACGTATCAAGGAATACATTCCCTAAATACAGACACTAGGAGGGAGGAAAGCCTCTCCTGTGAGTAACGTATCAAGGAATACATTCCCCAAATACAGACACTAGGAGGGAGGAAAGCCTCTCCTGCGAGTAACGTATCAAGGAATACATTCCCTAAATACAGACACTAGGAGGGAGGAAAGCCTCTCCTGTGAGTAACGCATCAAGGAATACATTCCCCAAATACAGACACTAGGAGGGAGGAAAGCCTCTCCTGTGAGTAACGTATCAAGGAATACAAGCATCAGGTCAGCAGGGATGGGATGTCTTAAGTGCTATCAGCCCCACTATGGCAAGGGAGCAAACTTTTTAACCAACCTTGTCCAACACTTTAGAATACTTAAGCGGCATTACAGCAAAATGTCATTTTGTCATCTCTATGCCCTAAGCTAGTCCAAAGAGATCATATAAGAATTAGCCTAGGATGTCTTGTCAAGGACTTGATCCACTCTCTATGCCTTAAGCTAGTCCAAAGAGATCATGTAGTAGTTAGCCCTAGGATGTCTGGTCAGGGACTTGATCCACTCTCTATGCCCTAAGCTAGTCCAAAGAGATAACGTAGGAGTTAGCCCTAGAATGTCTGGTCAGGGACTTGATCCACTCTCTATGCCCTAAGCTAGTGCAAAGAGATAACGTAGGAGTTAGCCCTAGGATGTCTGGTCAGGGACTTGATCCACTCTCTATGCCCTAAGCTAGTCCAAAGAGATAACGTAGGAGTTAGCCCTAGGATGTCTGGTCGGGGACTTGATTCACTCTCCGTGCCCTAAGCTAGTCCAAAGAGATCATATAAGAATTAGTCTAGAATGTCTGGCCAGGGACTTGATCCACTCTTTATGCCCTAAGCTAGCCCAAAGAGATCATGTAGGAGTTAGCCCTAGGATGTCTGGTCAAGGACTTGTTCCACTCTCCGTGCCCTAAGCTAGTCCAAAGAGATCATGTAGGAGTTAGCCATATGATGTCTGGTGAGGGACTTGATCCACTCTCTATGCCCTAAGTTAGTCCAAAGAGATCATGAAGGGGTTCGCCCTAGGCTGTCTGGTCAGGGACTTGTTCCACTCTTTATGCCCTAAGCTAGTCCAAAGAGATCATGTAGGAGTTAGCCCTAGGATGTCTGGTCAAGGACTTGTTCCACTCTCCATGCCCTAAGCTAGTCCAAAGAGATCATGTAGGAGTTAGCCCTAGGATGTCTGGTCAAGGACTTGTTCCACTCTGCGTGCCCTAAGCTAGTCCAAAGATACCATATAAGAATTAGCCTAGGATGTCTTGTCAAGGACTTGATCCACTCTCTATGCCCTAAGCTAGTCCAAAGAGATCATGTAGGAGTTAGCCCTAGGATGTCTGGTCAGGGACTTGATCCACTCTCTATGCCCTAAGCTAGTGCAAAGAGATAACGTAGGAGTTAGCCCTAGGATGTCTGGTCGGGGACTTGATTCACTCTCCGTGCCCTAAGCTAGTCCAAAGAGATCATATAAGAATTAGTCTAGGATGTCTGGCCAGGGACTTGATCCACTCTTTATGCCCTAAGCTAGTCCAAAGAGATCATGAAGGGGTTAGCCCTAGGATGTCTGGTCAGGGGCTTGATCCACTCTCTATGCCCTAAGCTAGTCCAAAGAGATCACGTAGGAGTTAGCCTTGGATGTCTGGTGAGGGATTTGTTCCACTCTCCATGCCCTAAGCTAGTCCAAAGAGATCATATAAGAATTAGCCTAGGATGTCTGGTCAAGGACTTGATCCACTCTGCTAAGTGCTGATAGTGAGCAGACATCTTCCTTCTTGGAGGCTAAAAAAATGGTATCACTAATAACCAATTATGCAGAGTAGTGGTGGCCAAAGGATCCTCTGTCTTCTTCTCCAGATAAACATTCAACTAGAAAATCTGTCTGTGCATGTGTGTGTGTGTGGGGGGGGGGGGTCTGTCTTTATTAATCTCAAAACAACAACCTACTGTCATAAGACTCCAAATAGGGTCCAGAGTGGGAGGGAGTTGCATGCACCTCCATCAGCTCCAGGGCAAGCTAATGTGGGGTGAAACAAGCAACAAGCTTGCTCCAGAGGTCAGGCAACAGGGATTTAGTGCTAAGGTGTGTGGCTGCCAAGGACATCACAGGCCTAACAGTGGCATCTATGCTCCCTAAGGTCATCTTCCTGTACCCATAATTTTAATTCCCACTAGACTACACATGCCTTTAATGTCCAGGAAATGCTTGAATTACTTGAAAGGGGTGAGAGATTGGGTTTTCTGACCATGGCTGATGTTAGGAAATTATATGTGAAGAATCCTAAGGGGGCCAGATTTTTCATTATTCCTAAAATACATAAAGACACTAGTAATCCACCAGGGCGTCCCATAGTTTCAGGAAAAGGAGGGTATCTGCAGAATGTAGGGATATTTTTGGATTCCTTATTAAAAAACTATTTGGTAAGGGTACAATCGCATGTCACAAACACAAATGAGGTGTGTAGTTTGGTTAGGGATATCAGATGGGAGGATGAATATTATTGGGCCAGTGTGGATGCCAAATCCTTGTATACGAGTATCAACAAAAAACATGGTTTAAAGGCAGTAGAAAAAATGTTGGGGGATGGACCCAGAACTTATTTCATTTTGAATCTATTGGAATTTTGTTTGTCACATAATTTTTTTGAATTTGAAGGGAGATATTTTTTGCAAAAAGAGGGCACAGCAATGGGGGCTGCTTTTGCGCCCTCATATGCTATTTTGTTTATGTCCCATTTTGAAAATTGTTTTATCTACCCTTCATTATTCTTTAAAAACAAGGTAGTAAAATATGTTAGATTTATTGATGATTTGCTTTTTTTGTGTAAAGGTAATTTTGAGGATTTTGATAGGTTCATTTTAGAAATTAAGGAAAATACATGGGGTCTAGACTTCACTTACATAATTGGAGGGAAAAGCATCCAATATTTAGATATAGAATTATATTTAGGTAAGGATGACAAGATACAATATAAACCATTTCACAAAAAGACAGCAGCAGAGAACTTTTTGCATGCATCCAGCATGCACAGTGATTCTCTGCTCAAATCTTTACCATTTGGTGAATTCAAACGCATAGGCATGCATACTTCAGAGAGGTCCCTAATTTCTAGTGAATTTGATAGAGTAGAAGAGAAAATGATAGGGAGAGGATATCCCCAGAAAAGCATTACAATGGCAAGGAAAAAGGTAGAAAGTGAGTTAGGATTAGGTCAACGGGTGAACGAAAGGAGTTGGTCTAGGTCTGACACAAATAGAGATGTTGGTTCTTGTGTTTATAGTCCTGGGGATGGTAACCCTGAGGGTAAATTATTTTTTGTAACCAGATATTCCCAATTTTCTGAGACGTTGAGGGATGCAGTGTCGAGATTCTGGCCCATCATCAGTCATGATGACAGATTAGGCAATCTTTTTCCTTCGAAAGTTACCTTCTCATATAGTAGATACTCTAACTTGAAGGAAATTTTGAGCTTCAGAAAGAAAAGCACATCCAGAGGAAATATCAAAAAGGGTACATATAACTGTGGAAGATGTAAGGTTTGTTGTAGGGTAAGAAATTTGGATGGTATTAAAATCAATGGTGTAATATATAGGGCGCTTGAATATTATGACTGCAATTCCACAGGGGTGGTGTACATTATTGGATGTGGATGTGCACAAAAGAAGTGGTACATAGGACAAACAACTAGAAAGCTGAAGCTTAGGATTCTAGAACATTTAGGTGACATAAAACATAAAAGATTGGAGAGTCCAGTAGGGAAACATTTTAGTGAGGCACACGGGGGGGTTCCAGAGGGGTTCATATTTTGTGCACTAGGCAGACCTATTATGCGGGGGAATAAAGATGTGTTTCGTGAAAAATTATTGGAAATGGAAACTAGGTTTATTTTCAATTATAAAACCCTGTTTCCTCATGGTTTAAACTTGGAAATTTAATATTATGTTTCCACATATCTCTCAGAGTATAACTTTTGTTCAGTAATGTTTATAAACATTTAAAATGTTTAAAATGTTCAAAAGGCATTTAATATGAAGTTTAAAATATTTGTAAAAACAAGATAATTTATTAATGTGTTTTGTAAGTATGTTTAATCAAATATGAAGGACATTGTATGAAAGCATTCATATAAAAATTTCAAATCATTTTGTCATATTTGTAAATAGTTTCAAGATGTAATTTAAGAATTATTTGGAGATGTTGCAGCTTTATTTAAAAAGAAATGTTTCAAGAAGCAGTCCATAATGGTGCAGCAATAATTAGTATTAGTGGGTTAATGTGTTCAATAATTCAATTAAGTATGATATAAAAAAAGGGTGGTGTTTGATGTAGTAAAATGTATTCCAGGAGAAGGCGAAGGCCGAGGTACCAGAATTAAAGAACTTTCAAACTTACTGTGGATGTGTTCCTGTTTTTGTAGAATTTAAGACAGTGGTGTTTTGAAGGAGTGGAGGTGTTGTATTTTCATAATGTCCAGGAAATGAACCTGGAAGTTCAAGTTTAGAAAGACTCACTGAACCCTCCTCACCCTGATCACACCAGAAAACAGCATGGTCCACTACATCAGCATGTACCTTGATTGCACCTCCCCCAAGGTGGGACTGTGTTCTTGCAGGGCTTATCATCTAAAGCAAAGGAAGGATCTAGGCTCAAGTAATCTCAAGGGCATGCTGATCACCTGCACAAAGTGGGCCCTGTTTCTGCAATAAGCTTATCTGTAGGATGCCTTGACCACGACCTCTAATGTTAACAAGTGGTTCAAGGGCAACAATATCAAACTAAAATGTGAAAACGATGTATAGTTCATTTTGGTAACCAAAACATTTTCGGGTACCACATCAGTGATACACCCCTCCAATCAGATGCTTGCTCGAAGGATCTAGATCTGTTGTTGACAACAACTTATTTTGACTATCATGTCTCCACAGTAGTTAGGAAAACCTATCCAGCTCATCAAACTTCCAAAGACATCACCTCTAGAGTCAAAGAAGTCTTAAACTTCCCCTTATGCATATCTCATCCTACCCACTGCTGAATATAATATCTCCTCTGGTGTGCACTTGTCTAAACATATCACTCAACCTGAGAGACCTCAGAGATTTATAACGAAAAATTTCATTGGCCTCAGAAGCCTTTGTTGTCATACAAACTCCTTTACATGAATGTGCGACTAACCTTTTGAGCCATGAAAGATCTAAACCTCTTTCACCGACTACTCTTCCAGAATTACAAATGGTTCCCCAACTACCCAGTTAAAGGACCAACACCTTCCTCAAAAGATAAGTAGGACATTTTTGGTGTGACAGATTTATAACCAAACTTATCCCACCTCTGGAACAAATATCCACAACATGTCAAGTACAGTAGCACTCGTGTCACCTTCAAGGTAAACCTAGATAATGGGGGGGGGGCAACATCTAGTACTCCCCAGTCTCTTCTACTGCCTTTCTTGAAGATGGAGGGTAATTTTGAATATGGATTATTGGCTACGCTTATAATGGCTTGCAGACCAGCTCCTTAGTACTTGCTAATAAACCTATAACTATTTATTGTTCTTTAATAAGGCAGACTTTTCATGACCTCAAGGACTTAACCACGTCAGGCCTATCTGTCAAGAACTGCTTCTTCATGTTCTTATACGATCATAGGAAGTTACTAGGCTATTGGTTTTGAGGCCGTTACACGCTTTTAGTCAAGAATTTATGCCATGTTTCGACAAGTCAGCATCCGATACTCCTATCCAGCAGGGACACAGGTGGATTCCCAGGGGTGTATTTTCTGTTCCCCATCCAGTTATCCAGGTTGTGTTTAAAAAGGGTTAGTGAGGTACACTGCTTGACATGAAGAGGGGGTCTATTCCCCAGAAGGGGGGAGTCTCTGGGACACAAATTTGTCCCACCGACAACTCCTACTGATTTCACAGTCCAGGTTGAGGTTGCATGTGCGGGTTACTCGAGTGGAGCTTGACTTGTGGATATGCAGCAGTCTGAGATTGCTTTATATGCCAGACAGAAGTCACCACTGAGGAGTCTGTATGAGACTGCTGTTTTGAATGAAGTCTTTCTTCCAAATTTATATTCATTACTTAAATGGTGTCTGTCCACCTTAGTCGCTACCACCCCTTTCTTGTTTGCATTCAGTGTGTGTGCCCACCATAAAGCCTGGCAGCCCTGGTTAAATAAGCTATTGGTTGGCCAGTATCCAGTTGCATAGCTGGGGTTACCTGGGATTGCTGTGTTGAGCAAAAGCTGGGTGTAAAACCAACCAACCTTCCAAACATGACTTAAGGATGGTTACACTCAATGCAGGTTCACTGACAGGATGCAGTTTGGAGGTGGATAACATGATGGCAAGGAGGAGGCTGAACATTCCCTGTACTCAGAAGATAAGATGGAACGACAGTGAAGCAAAGCCACTTTGCTATGGATTAAGCAACTACTCATGAGTAGGATAGAATAGAAATGGTGTGGGAATTGTGGTGAGGGAGACATTTCAGAAAACAGTAAGGGATGTCATCAGAATTAGTGATAGACACATGGCAATCAAACTCCAGTGTAATGATAGGGCACAGTTCACAATCTCAGCCTATACTCCACAGCAAAGTTGTGACAGTGAGGAAAAGACTGCATTCAAATAGCAGTTGTAGGACCTACCAGATAAATCAGAACGACATGAACTGGCTTTGATAATGAATGACCTGAATGCACATGTCTGAACATACAGAACAGGATACAAAGACCACCTGGGTCCACATGGGTGGGGCAAAAGAAATAAAGAAGGAGAGCCCATTCAAGACTCCTGTCTGGTAAATGGCTTGATGGCGGGCAAACATGGATCAGCAAGAGAGAGAGAGAGCATCACAAGATCAAATAGGAGAGAGCTCAAAATGCAACTCAGGTAGACTTTCTCAAAGTAAGGAAAGGTCACTGAGGTAGAATCCATGATTGCAAAGTATCCCCAGAATAAACCACTTGTTACCACAATCAGCTGCAAGCAATTCTCAGAGAAGGCTCTAAAGACATCAAAAACCTAGGCTGAACAGCTGGACGTTGACTGGAAAGAAATCACAAGAGTTCAAGGAATTACTCAGGACTATAGCACCTCAGGCAGAAAAAGAAATCGGTGAAGTTGAAGAAAAATGGCAGTGCCTCAAAACAGCATGTAACAGATACGCAGCCGAGCCAAGTATGGAAGTAAGGTATATAAAAAATAACTGGTGGTGGAATACAGAGGTCCAGGAAGTCATCAAAAGAAAGGAGGAGTGCAGGAAAAAGTGTAAAATAAGATAGACCAGGCTAAGAACTGTTTGTCGTTTTTGCATTTAAGTTACCTGTAACACATTGCATTTAAGTTACCTGGCACTTGCTCACTAAAGCAATTATATAAGTCAGCACTAAAAAATTAAAAGCACTACACTCTCACAAACTCCCCTTGAGTACCTTGTTCCCCATTGGCTCTTTTTTTCAATTATAAAGGAATTCCCAATACTACTTTAGCATGTCCAAAGGTCAGTTGTCAATCTCCTCTCCGGTCCAGCTGGTGAATCTAGGAATCTTGAGGCAATGTTACAACTGCCTCATGTACACAGACAACCCTCTCCTCCTCCCAACAAATTCCAACACATGTGAGAGATGCAACCATATAGCCAAACTGGAGGCTAAGCTCTCTCAACTCAGTACTGGCATAACCGGTCAGGAGGAGAAGGAAACCACACTCACTACAATTCCAGTCTCACATAGACCTACCATGACAGCAAACCAAACACATAAACACACAAAAACATACTCGGAGTCTATAAATAAAAATCTGCCTAAGCAGCAGAGACCTTCAAAGCAGACACCCAAGCAACCGGTACCCCAAAACAAAACACGTGCAACACATAGCTCACAAAGCCAGTGTGCCGAACAGTCACAGCCCTTAAGGCTAAACAACACACCTGATACACTTGTAATAGGTGACTCTATCGTCAGGCACACTGTCGTCCCACTCACCAGGCTGAACAAGGAGAAGGTCACGGTGAGCTGCCTGTCGGGCGCTAGGATCTGCCACATAACACAAACACTCAGGTCACTCCAAGGCAAGTACAAATATGACTTGGTCATTGTCCATGCTGGTGTGAATGACCTGAGACGTACCTCCCTGGACTACATGAAAAGAGACATAGAGGAGCTCTCTGAGCATGTAGCCCAGGCCGGTATGACCCTGACCTTGAGTAGCATCTTACCCTTACCAAGAATGATGCCACAATATGAAGACAAGATGATCAATTTCAACAATTGGCTTAAGTATTTGGTGTCATTCAAAGGGGATCCAATGCCTGTCAGCCTGGGATGACATGCTTGACAAGCCACGATGCTTTGCTAGGGACGGCTTGCACCTGTCACCCCTGGGCTTTCGGATATTGGCAAAGGCTCTTGCTTCCCCCACAGTGCCTTTTTTAGGCAAGGCTCAAAAGACAAACCCACCTCCACAGTTATCACAAGGGATAAGAAACTAAGAGTAATGCTACTCAATGCCAGAAGTCTAAACCTCAAGATGCACGCACTCGAAACTCTCCTTAGCATGGAGAACATCAATATCTGTGCAGTAACAGAAACCTGGTTCAAGGCTCCCGAGAGTACCCCAGCACTACCAGGTTATACCTCATACCATGCTTTTCGGCCCCAAAACTTGGACCGAACCACAAAAGGAGGGGGAGTATCGATATTCATCAAAGATACCCACACCTCCAGGTTGGTGGCAAAGCACGAAGCATCAGAGACTATCCATGTGCAACTAACAGTGGGTAAAACTGCCTTCCAGTTTATAGCCTGCTACAGACCACCCTCCCAAACCCAGGAACCCCACTCGGCCTTCCTGAGAACACTGGAAAATATGAAGGTCTCTCCAAACACCATTATATTGGGTGACTTCAACTACCCAAGCATAGACTGGGAGCATTACTCTAGCTCCAACACCCTAGCCCAAAGGTTCCTAGAATTTATAAACTCAAATGCTATGGAACAACTTGTTACCACTCCCACAAGAGGAGAAAACATACTGGACCTGATCATCACTAACATGGGGACTCTATGCTCCAGACCAGAAGTGTATCCCTCACTGGTAAGATCAGACCATAAACTAATCTCACTGGATATTCACATCCCGACCCCACCCCCTGCCCAGAAAACCACAGTAAAAAACTTCTCTAAAGCAAACTTCACACTGCTCAAAACTGAGGTGGAATCCTTCAAAGCCCTTGGGCCTGTGGAAAATACGGCCCAGACCGCAGAATCCTTTATAAATGCATTCTATGAACACCTTCAGGAATGCATGGATCATGCAATCCCAAATAAAACCAAGACCCAATCCTCCAAAGGCAGATGTCCTGTCTGGTGGACCCCAGCCATAAACAAACTATACAATAGAAGGAGGAAGCTACTACATGATAGAGCAAAATCCCAAAAAGGGAAGGCATCTCTGATCAGTATTAGCAAAAAACTACGGGCACTCATAAAATCGTCTAAGGCCAGCTCGAGAGAAAAACTGCACAGGACACTAAGGATAATCACAAGGCTTTCTTTAGTTATGTTAGGAACCTGGGTGGGAATTCCCAGATATGCTCAGAATTACTCCAAAATGACAAAAAATACATCGAACCCACAGACATTGCCAACATCCTAGCTGACAGGTTCAGCGCAAACTTCTCCCCCCCCCCACCAAAAGGGCAAATATCTATCCCAGCAGAGTGCTGCCCCCCTGACATCTCAGATGCTCAGGTAAGAGCCGCCCTCTCCAAAGCAAAAAACACAGCATCAATGGGACCAGACGGTGTCCCGGGCTGCGTCCTACATGAACTCCAAGAAGAGCTAAACCCAAACATAAAACTACTGTTCAATCTCAGCCTTACTACAGGATATGTACCCAAAAAGTGGCGTACAGCAACAATGGTCCCTCTCCACAAAGGTGGTGCCTCAACGGATCCTGGAAACTATCGCCCCATAAGCCTGACTAGCTTGGTCTGCAAAGCTATGGAAAGGATCATCATGGACCTCATAAATAAAGATATTGGGGACCTACAGACACTGGATCCTACCCAGTTCGGCTTTGTTAAGGGCAGATCCTGCCTCTTAAACCTGGTCGATTTCTTTGAAACAGTCACCAAGGCCATTGACGAGGGGAAGGTGGTCCACACAGCCTACCTGGACCTCGCAAAGCCTTCGATACAATACCCCACTCGGGCATTATAGATAAGCTCACCAGCTTAAATATAAACCCCTATGTCACTAGATGGGTTGCAAACTGGCTCAAGGACAGAACCCACATGGTTAGAATTGCTGGAGCCATGTCAGACTCCAAACCAGTTACAAGTGGCATCCCACAAGGCTCAGTCCTGGGACCTCTCTTGTTCGGTATATATTTCTCGGAGGTACAGGCCAACACGGAAGGACTGTGGCTGACCAAGTTCGCAGATGACTGCAAACTGGGCGCCATAATCAACTCTCCAGCCGACACAAGCATCCTCCAAAAGGGCCTCATAGAAACAGACAACTGGTACTAGAGCCATGGCCTCAAGCTAAATGCCAAAAAGTGTATAGTTATCCCCTTTGGCAAAAACAAAGTGCCCACAAATTACCACATAAGTGGTAATCCATTAAGTACAGAAGAAGTAATTAGGGACCTGGGGACCCAAGTTGATAGCAATCTCTCATTTGACAACCACGTGGCCAAAGTGATTAGAAAAACATTTTATATAGCCCACCTAATCATGAAGGGATTCACATCTAAATCAGGGGAGGTCATCGTGCCTCTTTACTCATCCCTCATCAGGCCCATAATTGAGTACAATGCCCCTTTTGGGATGTACCTTACCAGACATCTGCAGCAACTGGAAAGACCCCAAAAGTACCTCACCAAGAGGATCAAAGGGCTCAAACAGATGCCATATGCTGCCTAGTTAAAGAAACTCCAGCTCTACTCAGTGGCATACCGCCTGCTCAGAGGCGATCTGTGCCTGACGTATAAAGCCATGTCCAACACGGAATTAATGGACATGCTGCACCTCAGTAAATCCAAATCCCATCGAGCTACGCGCTCGAGAGACTTGAACCTCAGCACTGAAATAAATAGGACATGCTGGAGGGACAGATTCATAACCCAGAGGCTCCCTTCACTCTGAAATAAAATCCCAGTTCAGGTTAGGCAGAGTCCCTCACTGACTCTCTTCAAGAGGAATCTTGATGAGTGGATGGGAGATCGTAGGTTTACCACGGGTATCACTTCTGTGTCACTGTTAGACAGAGGCACAGTATACTAACCTCGAAAAAGGGCATAGCAAAATTAATTTAAAATGGGTGGCGAAAGCCAAACACACTCTGGCTAGGCTTATAAATGCCCTAGGGCAGATAGCCTAGTATGAACCTATGAACCTATAAGAAGGAATACTGGTCAAATAACAAAAAGCTAAGTATGCAGTTGCAATAGCAAAGATCAAGGCATCAGAGGCACTCTACCAGCTTCTGGAAAGTGACTCAGTAAGGGGCACAGAAAAACTCTATCAGATTGCAAGGCAAAGACAGAACGATAAAGAAGACAGTCAGACCCCCTTCATAAGGGATGTCAGCAACAACATGCTAACCAATCCACAGGACATCAAAGGCAGATGGAAGAAGTTCTTCCAGCAGCTTCTGAATGAAGAAAACTCCACAAAATTGTACTGCCCCAGACACAGCCTACCCAAGAAGACATAAAAACAGCACAAAGGAAAACGAAGTCAGGGAAAGCAGTAGGTTCAGATGAGGTCACAGCAGATATGATCGAGATGTTTGGTGAGAGACGGGAGAAATGGCTCCTGAGGGTACTCACAGCACTATGGAGAGAAACGCATATCCCAGATGACTGGAGAATAAGCATACTAGTGTCAGTGTTCAAGAACAAAGGGGACAGTCACAACTGTGGGCAATACAGAGGTACCAAACCCCTGTCACAGTGCATGAAAGTTCTGGACACAGTAATTGATAAACAAGTACGCAGAGTAGCAGAAAGTAACTTCAGAGATGAACAGTTCGGATTCAGCTCAGAATGCATATTATCAAAGTT
The DNA here is from genome assembly GCF_019279795.1 of Protopterus annectens. NCBI lineage: Eukaryota > Metazoa > Chordata > Ceratodontiformes > Protopteridae > Protopterus > Protopterus annectens. The sequence goes on from NC_056737.1 coordinate 1,070,981,119, forward strand.
GCAGTATGCAGACATTACAGGCAGACTATAAGCAAGAACTTCAGCAAAGGATAGGAGAATGGAATTAAACTAAAGGCATATGAGATGAAACTGAGTACAGATAAGAGTTGTAATGACAGCAAATGGAGGAAATCAGAAGAAGCTGAGAAATGACACAGAAGGGAAAATAGTGGAGCACATTAACAGCTTCATGTGTCTGGGAGAGTTAGTTGAGGAGAAGGGAAGTCTGAATGAGGAGACCAAATCCACAGTGTGTGTCAGAGTTAGTGTATGACAGAAAAATGCCAAAGAAAAGTAAGGTGTACAAGACAGTGGTGCGACCAATACTAACGTATGGTAAAGAATCCTGGACAGTAAAGGTGCGACCAGTACTAACGTATGGTAAAGAATCCTGGACAGTAAAGGTGCGACCAGTACTAATGTATGGTAAAGAATCCTGGACAGTAAAGGCAGAGCAGTTGAGGAAGCTGGAGGTGATGGAGATGAAGTGCCTGAGATGGGTGGTAGGATGCACACCATGGGACAGACAAAGAAATAAGGGCATCAGAGAAGAAGCCAAAGTAGCTGGAATTGCAGAGGAAGTCAAAGAGAACAGATTATGGTGGTTTGGGCACATATGCAGAAAAGCAGAAGGCAATCTGGTGAAGATGATTTAAGACAGAGAAGAAGAAGGCAGGAAGAAACAAAGGTGTCCAGCAAAGAGATGCATGGCTTGTGCAAGAAAAGGCCTGTTGCAGTCAGACATGACTGTTGAAGACAGGAGAATGGCACTGAATCGAGATAAATGGTGACAGAAGGCATGACACCTCAACCTATTATAGGTTCATAGCTTGTTACTAGGCTAACGACCACTACGGCCCTTACAAGCCTAGCCATGAACCCCAAACCACCTGGGTCCCAAGTGTCATGGGCACCTGTATGAGGGGGAGGGTCATGGTAGTAGGGAGGTAACTAAGGGATTTATGGTGGGGGGGGTGCAGGAGTGTTTAGGTTGTTAGTAAAGACAATACTTTTCTTATTGACAGCTTCTGTCCATAAAGGGCATGGGAGCCAGGCTGGGGGAAAATTTACAATTTCACATCCAATTGTCAAGGTTTTGATTGAATAGAGTCGGGGATAAATTCTGTTTTACATGGATGGGGAGCCTATACCATAGGGTGGGGATCCCTTGGGCCACATACCCATCCCTCCAGCATGTTCTGTTTATGTCACAAGAGAAATTAAGATCCCTGGATCCAGTATTTCTAGTGCTATTTGTTTTGTGCATGTGCAAAGACTCATCAGGGCTGGGGAAGTCCTATAAGCCAGGCAAAGATCCACTCCCAGCAGCATGTAGGGGAATGAACACAGAGACAGAGACTTTAGGCAATCAGTGTAAGACAGGAAATTCATGCCCTGAATTCTCCTGATGAGAAGCCTTTGTGGCCATTCCAACTGCTGCAAGTGTCTGGTTAGGTACATGCCAAAGTGGGCACTGTATTCAATGTTGTGTCTTTCGGCTTTTCCCGGTTAGGGGTCGTCACAGCGGAACTCCGGTCCGCTAATGATTGGCAGCAGATTTTTACGTACCGAGTTGCCGGCTCTGACGCACAACCTTCAATGAAGGTACGCCCATTCATGCATGTCTCCACACCGAAACGCTCTAGCTGAGAATCGAACAGGACAACGTCTTATTGTGAGGCGACAATGCTACAGCAGCACCACCACCGCAGTTGGGCACTAATAAAGGCTGAGTAGATGAACTTCCTTGGACCTGGATGCCATATCCTTACCTACAAGTTGGGTGACACAGAATGACTTTCTTATTATCTTTGCTACGTGCTGGTCAAAGGCCAGATTGCTGGCCACATATGTTCCCAGATCCCTTACTATTGGATTGACTTTTAGGGATGTTTTACCAATGGAGAAATTAACTTGGGTGGACAGTTTTCCAAACAGCATTATAATGCATTTTTTGGCATTGAGTTTTAGGCCATAGCTTTGGCTCTAGTCATTTGTCTGTGTGTTGTCTTGGGTAGAAACTACAATTGCTCCCAGTTTACAGTCATTTGAGAACTTCATGAGACAGAGGCCTTGAACATTAGCCTCTACTTCCAAGAAGTATATGACAATCAGGAGCGGACTCAACATGGATCCCTGGGGTACTCTATTAGTGACTGGTCTCTTGGTGTAGATGTCCACACCAATCCTGATTTCTTGGGTCCTATCTATGAGCCAGCTGGCAATCCATCAGTATGTGGAAAATGTACCAAAAAGAAAGGGAACTGATGATGATGATGGTGGTGATGATCAGACCTTCCAGTGAATAGTCTGAAAGAGTCTGTCTAACACTATTAATTAAGCAACCAGGTATATAATTTGGTCAAATGCAGGAAGCATTTCTGGTTTTGGTTAAGCACTTTCAGTAAGTGATCTTTAGAGATGATTGAGGGAGTAAGGGATTTAGATACTTCAGAGTTTTGGAGAGAAGTATTGCAGTGAGAATAGCACTACATTTGTTTTAATGATATTGGCAATATCTATTCGGTCAGAATAGGAGGCACCATCATGGGTAAGTTCAGAGCAATTTAAAATGAAGGGTATTCGTTCTTAGTTTTGTAACATAACTAAAGAAGGATTTCTAATTATATATGATATCGGAGGCCAACGTAAGTTCTTGGGCTTCTTTAGATGACCTAATATTGTTCTACAGTGTTTTATACTAGTTTTAGTATTACCCTTGAGAAGAGGGGTTTTGGACCTACTAAATTTAAGGAGTTTATTTTGCTGTATAGTTTATTTACAGTACAGGATCACCAAGTGGCTTGTTTTTTGAATTTCCAGTGACACATGGTTCTGGTAAGGACTGCTAATTCTGCTGTGTTTTATTAAATGGGTGTAGTATTCCTTAGTGAAGCTTTCTGCTGTGTCAAGGTCAGGGGTGGGGAACTTGTACGAGACTTGTATGTAATATTTTGTTATAAAGTAGATTGAGGTTTGTATGCCTGCAGTTCTGAAAATTCAGTGGGATTTGTTGTACGGGCTTCTGAGAGACTAAAGGAGAAGTTTGTGGTCAGACTGAAGTAGTGACGAGGCAGCCATATTAGTAGGAATCAAGTCATCAATGATGTTTCCCGTAGTATCTTTATTTACCAACTGCTCAACTGCTCAAAAGAAGTTTTGTTTATTAAGTCCGGAACCAAAACTCACACCAAAAAAGATTGTAAAACCAAAAAGTATAGGCAGCAGATGAGTGCACCGTACAAAAACTAGATTTATTACAATTAAATCAGATTTATTACAATTAAATTACAGATCCTCTTTGTCTTCTGAAGACCATGGAATGCCCTTCAATGTTCTAAATGATCTCCATGTTAGCAAAGACATCATTATTTTGGGAAACACTAACTATCCTTCAATACATATGGCAACAATACCTCCAATGTAGGATATGCCTAAAATCACTCCCCAAACAATCATTTTAAATACTTCACAGTTCTGTAAATAATCTATCAACATTTTAATAGGTTCATAGGTTCATACTAGGCTATCTGCCCTAGGGCATTTATAAGCCTAGCCAGAATGTGGTTGGCTTTCGCCACCCATTTTAAATTTATTTTGCTATGCCCTTTTTCGAGGTTAGTATACTGTGCCTCTGTCTAACAGTGACACAGAAGTGATACCCGGGGTAAACCTACGATCTCCCATCCAATCATCAAGATTCCTCTTGAAGAGAGTCAATGAGGGACTCTGCCTAACCTGGACTGGGATTTTATTCCAGAGTGAAGGGAGCCTCTGGGTTATGAATCTGTCCCTCCAGCATGTCCTATTTATTTCAGTGCTGAGGTTCAAGTCTCTCGAGCGTAGCTCGATGGGATTTGGATTTTCTGAGGTGCAGCATGTCCATTAATTCCGGGTTGGACATGGCTTTATACGTCAGGCACAGATCGCCTCTGAACAGGCGGTATGCCACTGAGTAGAGCTGGAGTTTCTTTAACCGGGCAGCATATGGCATCTGTTTGAGCCCTTTGATCCTCTTGGTGAGGTACTTTTGGGGTCTTTCCAGTTGCTGCAGGTGTCTGGTAAGGTACATCCCAAAAGGGGCATTGTACTCAATTATGGGCCTGATGAGGGATGAGTAAAGAGGCACGATGACCTCCCCTGATCTAGATGTGAATCCCTTCATGATTAGGTGGGCTATATAAAATGTTTTTCTAACCACTTTGGCCACGTGGTTGTCAAATGAGAGATTGCTATCAACTTGGGTCCCCAGGTCCCTAATTACTTCTTCTGTACTTAATGGATTACCACCTATGTGGTAATTTGTGGGCACTTTGTTTTTGCCAAAGGGGATGACTATACACTTTTTGGCATTTAGCTTGAGGCCATGGCTCTGGCACCAGTTGTCTGTTTCTATGAGGCCCTTTTGGAGGATGCTTGTGTCGGCTGGAGAGCAGATTATGGCACCCAGTTTGCAGTCATCTGCGAACTTGGTCAGCCACAGTCCTTCTGTGTTGGCCTGTACCTCCGAGAAATATATACCGAACAAGAGAGGTCCCAGGACTGAGCCTTGTGGGATACCACTTGTAACTGGTTTGGAGTCTGACATGGCTCCAGCAATTCTAACCATGTGGGTTATGTCCTTGAGCCAATTTGCAATCCATCTAGTGACATAGGGGTTTATATTTAAGCTGGTGAGCTTATCTATAATGCCCGAGTGGGGTACTGTATCGAAGGCTTTTGCGAGGTCCAGGTAGGCTGTGTGGACCACCTTCCCCTCGTCAATGGCCTTGGTGACTGTTTCAAAGAAATCAACCAGGTTTAAGAGGCAGGATCTGCCCTTAACAAAGCCGAACTGGGTAGGATCCAGTGTTTGTAGGTCCCCAATATCTTTATTTATGAGGTCCATGATGATCCTTTCCATAGCTTTGCAGACCAAGCTAGTCAGGCTTATGGGGCGATAGTTTCCAGGATCCGTTGAGGCACCACCTTTATGGAGAGGAACCACTGTTGCTGTACGCCACTCTTTGGGCACATATCCTGTAGTAAGGCTGAGATTGAACAGTAGTTTTATGTTTGGGTTTAGCTCTTCTTAGAGTTCATGTAGGACGCAGCCCAGGACACCGTCTGGTCCCATTGATGCTGTGTTTTTTGCTTTGGAGAGGGCAGCTCTTACCTGAGCATCTGAGATGTCAGGGGGGGAGCACTCTGCTGGGATAGATATTTGCCCTTTTGGTGGGGAGGGGAGAAGTTTGCTGAACCTGTCAGCTAGGATGTTGGCAATGTCTGTGGGTTTGGTGTATTTTTGTCATTTTGGTCTAATTCTGAGCATATCTGGGAATTACCACCCAGGTTCCTAACATAACTAAAGAAAGCCTTGTGATTATCCTTAGTGTCCTGTGCAATTTTTCTCTCAAAGCTGGCCTTAGACAATTTTATCTGTGCCCGTAGTTTTTTGCTAATACTGATCAGTGATGCCTTCCCTTTTGGGATTTTGCTCTATCATTTAGTAGCTTCCTCCTTCTATTGTATAGTTTGTTTATGGCTGGGGTCCACCAGACAGGACGTCTGCCTTTGGAGGATTGGGTCTTGGTTTTATTTGGGATCGCATGATCCATGCATTCCTGAAGGTGTTCATAGAATGCGTTTATAAAGGATTCTGCGGTCTGGGACGATTTTCCACAGGCCGGGGTTTTGAAGGATTCCACCTCAGTTTTGAGGAGTGTGAAATTTGCTTTAGAGAAGTTTTTCACTGTGGTTTTCTGGGCAGGGGTGGGATCGGGATGTGAATATCCAGTGAGATTAGTTTATGGTCTGATCTTACCAGTGAGGGATACACTTCTGGTCTGGAGCATAGAGTCCCCATGTTGGTGATGATCAGGTCCAGTATGTTTTCCCCTCTTGTGGGAGTGGTAACAAGTTGTTCCATAGCATTTGAGTTTATAAATTCTAGGAACCTTTGGGCTAGGGTGTTGGAGCTAGAGTAATGCTCCCAGTCTATGTTTGGGTAGTTGAAGTCGCCCAATATAATGGTGTTTGGAGAGACCTTCATATTTTCCAGTGTTCTCAGGAAGACCGAGTGGGGTTCCTGGGTTTGGGAGGGTGGTCTGTAGCAGGCTATAAACTGGAAGGCAGTTTTACTCACTGTTAGTTGCACATGGATAGTCTCTGATGCTTCGTGCTTTGCCACCAACCTGGAGGTGTGGGTATCTTTGATGAATATCGATACTCCCCCTCCTTTTCTGGTTCGGTCCAAGTTTTGGGGCCAAAAAGCATGGTATGAGGTATAACCTGGTAGTGCTGGGGTGCTCTCGGGAGCCCTGAACCAGGTATCTGTCACTGCACAGATATCGATGTTCTCCATGCTAAGGAGAGTTTCGAGTGCGTGCATCTTGAGGTTTAGACTTCTGGCGTTGAGTAGCATTACTCTTAGTTTCTTATCCCTTGTGATACCTATGGAGGTGGGTTTGTCTTTTGAGCCTTGCCTAAAAAAGGCACTATGGGGGTAGCAAGAGCTTTTGCCAATATCCGAAAGCCCAGGGGTGACAGGTGCAAGCCGTCCCTAGCGAAGCATCGTGGCTTGTCGAGCATATCATCATATTAATGTTACTTAAATCGTATTTCTTTTTAGTGTATCAACAAACTAATAGATATTTTTCCATTAATCTCTGGCTTATTATTAGCATCAAGCAGCAACTGCCAAAAAAGCTCCCTTTCTTCAAGGTGAACAGACTAATCGCCGCCTCTTTAAAAGGGAGGAGACTTTTCTAATATAAAAAAAATTCTTACGAGCAGTTGAATGCTTGTATAATGCAATCCTTTTGCCCTCTTTACTTATAGCATAAATATGATGATAAATTCTTCATCTGAAAGCAATAAGTAATATTAAAATGTTGAGGGATTGTTTACAAAACTGTATTCTGTTTGCATATTTTTAGAGTCAATTATTGAATTTTTAGTATTTTATTTTATTTTGCAATGTGTCCACTAGAGGGAGATCTTATAAAGTATTTTAAGGGGGTCTATATCAATTTGTCAAAACCACAATTCAGAAAATGTTCACATCCACAAATGCATTACACAGGGAAAGAAGTGACTTGCCCAACTTCGGGAAAATGACCTTTTCTCCACTGTGCGATCTTCGAGTTGGTATATATAAGTGGGGGGCCCAGCCCCTCACCAATGTGGGTTTTATATACTGCTGTGTGTGTTACAGCGGGAATGGTGGGCAAGTAACTCCTTTCCCTATGTAATGCATTCGCGGATGTGAACATTCGCTGTCTTTTGTACGTTGAAAAGCAGCTTGCTGAATTATAGTTTAAACAAACTGATATAGACCCATTTAAAGTGATTGTGAGGGAATGATTATCTGTTGAGGTTCAGTTTTCATTGGAACAAAAGCATTAACACTGTTGTGATTTAACTGTAATAAATTGAGTTTCTGTACTGTGCATTCATCTAGTGACTACGATTTTTGTTTTATTAAGACTAGGAAATTTAAGGCATATTCTACATTGGAGGTACTGGTGTCCATGGTTACTGAAGGGTAGTTAAAGTCACCCAAAATAATGTAGTCTTTGCTAACAGAGATCATTTAGAACATTGAAGGACACACCATGGTCTTCAGGAGACAAAGATGACATTTGGTAATAAACTATTATTTGAGAATATTTTTGTCTAGAGTGATCTGAAGTTAACTGAGTTAATTTGTGGGTTCCTAGGGATCTGCCTGGAGGTAATATGATTCTTGACAAATATGAGGACTCCACCACATATGCCATGGGGTCTGAGCATATGAAAAGTGCAAAACACAACATAAAGGGAGCGTTATATTTACATTTAACTCAAGTCTCAGTAACTACACAAACAGATGTATTCCAAGACAGGAATGTATCAACATCAGATACATCAAAACATCAAAATGTATCCCCTTACTCCCACCTTATCCAAAAACTCTAAAACATATAACTACCTCATACCTCCACTTATAATACTTTATGTCTTCACCGCATATGAATTGCACTACCTATCTAACTCTCAGTATCCTTCATCTATCACAACCACTAGCATCCAAACACACACCCCGCCACCAATACTTCCCCACCTCCTCACCAATTGCACTACCCCAAAACCTCTCCATCCCATACATCCTACTTACTTAAACCCAAGGATGAAGAACTATTACCAACTCCTACTGAAGTTCACCAAACTCATAAGGAGTATATTACCTAACCTCATAACCAGCGGTGACATCCACCCTAACCCAGACCCAAAGTCACCAGCAATCTCTAACCCTCCTAGTACTCCTACCAACCTAAGAAGCTTACATAATGCCCCCAAATCATTCCTAGTCTGCCACCTAAATATCAGAAGTTTAAATAAGAAAATCCACTATATGCACACCCTCCTAGACATGCACTTCCCTGATCTACTCTGCCTTACAAAAACGTGGCTCAAACCCACTATCCTTGATAATGAAATATTACCCCCCAACTATAACATAATAAGACTTGACCGTAAAGATAGAAAAGGAGGCGGAGTAGCCATCCTATATAAATCTACTCTCGAGATATCCAAAATTAGCACCCCACAACACCTAACAACTTCCAACTCCGAAATAATCATCTCAAAAGTACAACTTAACAAACACAAATCTATAAACATAGTATGCAGCTATATTCCCCCAGGCAACAACATAGCCACCTCGAAAGCACCCTTCAATGGTTATCCACGACCCACCCCCAAGAAACAATCTTTCTTGGGGCCTTCAACATCGACTGGATTACTTGTTCAGCAAACTTTCCCATCACCCATATTAACTTAGATGGTTTCTTCCAGACTATTACCACCCCCACCAGAATCAACAAGCCCAGCAAAAAGGAAAGCATCCTGGACTGGATCTTAATAAATAACAAACCACAGTTATACAAATCAGGCACCCTACCTGAAGACATGAGCGACCACCTCCTAACCTATATAATCAGGAAAAAGGATGACATGTCTCACCAAACCACTTTTAAAACCCTTAGGTATACAAAGAACTTTAACCTAACTAGTTTCCAGGATGTTCTTAGCTCATGTAAATGGGCCAATCTAAAAACACTTCCCCTTGATGAAGCAGTCTCTGAATTCAACACTAGATTCCTAGCCATCTTAGACAGGCATGCTCCAACATGTACAATCAGAAACAAAAATAAAATTGCCCCATGGCTAACCAATACTACTAGACAAAAACTTTCTGTTAGAAACTCAGCATGGACCTCCTGGAGAGCCACCAAATCCCCACAAGCCCACATTACATTCAAACAAATGAGAAATGAAGCAAAAAGGTCTATTCTGTTAGACAAACAAAATACTATTTAAATTTACAGCAAAAACACCAGAATCAGCCTCAAAAATTCTGGTCAGGTCTAAATAAACTGCTCCTTCCAGGTAAATCCTCTACCCCACCCCCTCAGCTACCCTACAACTACCTCCTAAATGTGTTGCTAAAGCCTTTAACACATTCTTCAAAGAAACAGTCCAGTCCCTTGCTAATAATCTATCTCCCACCTCCTCGACTACAATCTCATCTACTCGAGAAAATATCCCCCCACTCAAATTTGATCCTATCCCCACAGACTACATTAAATTCCTACTTAAAAAACTAAAACCTACCACCCTAGCAGCTGACCAACTCCCTGCAGAGTTTCTAAAAAAGGCCGCTAATGTTATAGCTTACCTTATTTCCATCTTAATCAATTGCACTATCCACGAATCCTACATTTCCTTCATCTGGAAAATATCTCATATTATTCCACTTCATAAAGGGGGAAACTCCAATGAACTCTCCAATTACAGACCCATAGCCATACTATCTCCTTTAGCCAAAATAATGGAGAAATGCATACAAAAACAACTCCTAACCCACCTTACTCAGAATACTCTCCTAGCTCCAACCCAGCATGGCTTCAGACCAGCCCATAGTACTACCACCGCCCTCCTCTCCTTTTCTCACACTATAAATCAAAACCATAATCAAAATATGCTCTCCTCTGCCCTCTTTCTCGAATTATCTAAAGCGCTCAATATGGTAAATCACCACCAACTCCTAGACTCTTTAAAATCACTCTCCTTAGATAACCCAGCACTCAGCTGGTTCCACTCTTACCTGCAAGGCAGACAACAAGCCATCCTGTGGAAAGACAACTTATCCCCCCTTCTACCTGTCACCCTTGGAGTATCCCAAGGTTCTATCCTGGGTCCCCTCCTTTTCTCCATATTCATTAATGACCTACCCAAAGTTATCCCAGATGCAACTTGTGTACAGTATGCAGATGACTGTACGCTCATCTGCACTGCCTCCACCCCCACAGAACTACAATCCCGATCCCAAATCACCTTCAACAAAGTAGAGGACTGGCTCAATAATCGTTGTCTCCTACTGAACCCAAACAAAACCAAACTACTACTTTTCTCCCCCTCCCGTAAGCTAACATTATCATTAATTACAGTCTCTTCCAACAATGGCACCATAATCACTCCCAAACCTTGCACTAAACTACTAGGGGTAATCATTGATAATAACCTGAAGTACGATGCCCATGTAGATAAAACCATAAAAACAGTAAACAAAAAATAGGCTCCATGTATAGGATTAAGCAATTCTTAACCCCATCTGCCAGAACCGCCATAGCTCGCATGCATCTTCTTTCAACCCTTCTCTATGCCTCACCCATCCTCACATATCTAACCTTAACAAAATCACTAGCTACTATAACAATACAGCTAGATTTGCCACAGGCTCAGCCTATAGTACCCACCACTGTCAAAATCTTCACAAATTAGTCTGGCTTGAACTACCCAATCAGATTAATTATAATCAACTCATAATGATTCATTAAATCCTAAATCAACCTACCAGTACCCCCATTCTGACTAATATTATGACCCCCTATAGCAACCTAGCATCCCTCTATTCATCCAACAAAATGCTAGTACAAACCACCAAAGCCAACAACTCAGCTGGAGATTCACTGTTTTCCAACTCTGCTGGGAAAAAATGGAACTCCCTTCCAGCTGAACTAACCACCACATGCTCCTTGCCCCAATTCAAAACATCCCTAAAAATGTACATGAACAGTGACTGGCTCTGCCCATGTCTAAACCCTGACTAACCCAATCACAAATCAGAATAAACAAAATAAACTCAGCCATGACCAGTTCTATACCCTGACTAACCTATTTAATAACAGGACAACGGCAACCCACACATAGCTCACAGAGGGCTACACCCTTGTATCTTCTCTCCCCACCCACACAACAAACAATTCCCTCAACCATTAGATCTCTTTTGTCCCACCATCAGAAAGAGAACTTACTTTTCTGCCCACACTAAATTACTTCCTTCTTACCTACCTCCATTCGATTAACTATCATCCTTACCTTCTATCTGAAAAGCATTCTCTTTGTTACACACTGCTCAGACCTGTAATTATTTCTGCATACCTAATCCATCTACCAACAGTAACAGCTTTTGTCTAAATGATTATTTCTAACTACATGTAACCTTGACTATTACCTGTCTCTGATGTTACATGTTTGCAAACATTTCTGTAACCTACAATTTTGACTATAACCTGTCACTGATGTTGTTAAATGTTTATAGACTTCTCTGTAACCATAATTTGTAGTGTAAATTAATTTCAATGTGGAGCTTTTCTCCCCGGGCCTCCGCTGAAAATAGATATGTATCCAGTCGGACTTTCCCTGTTAACAAATGTAAAATAAAATAAAATAAATAAATCAGGTAATTTAGTGTTTAGATTTCTGTCCTTGATGAGAGCTACCTTAATGTGATCCAGTTTTGGAACTGATATATTAGTCATAATCAAATGGGCTGTACCTACAATAGGCACTAGGAAGGCAGCAAAAGCTTTAGCCAGTAAAGCTTAGAATGAGAGATGCAGGCCTTACTTAGTTAAGCAAGCTGAACTGTCGATCGTCTTTTTCCAGGCTGGCAGATACTTGATCTCACTGGAATGGCACCAGCTATTTAATTAATTACTGAAGCCAATTATATTTTCTTCGTTGTTAGGTAACATTTGAGATGTAGGAAGGATTCCGGTCAAGCCTAGTTTCTCACCTGCATATGTAACATGAATGGAAAGTTCTGACATGTCTCTCTGGGTTTTATGCTGAAACTATTCACTTCCACATGTACAACTCCCATGTCTGGGTCACATCTTTACCACTACCATGTCATGGTCACGTCTTTATCACTACCATGTTATGGTCATGTCTATACCACCACCATGTCATGGTCACGTCTTTACCACTACCATGTCATGGTCATGTCTGTACCTCCACCATGTAATAGTCATGTCTGTACCACCATTTCATGGTTACAGCTGTACCACCACCATGGCATGGTCACATCTGTACCACTACCATGTTATGGTTACTTCTGTATCACCACCATGTCATGGTCATGTCTGTACCACTCTCATGTCATGGTCACGTCTTTACCACTACCATGTTATGATCATGGCTGTAACACTACCATGTCACGGTCACATCTGTACCATTACAATGTTAGGATCATGGCTGTACCACTACCATGTCATGGTCGCGTCTGTACCACTACCATGGCATGGTCACATCTGTACCACTACCATGTTATGATCATGGCTGTAACACTATCATGTCATAGTTATGGCTGTACAACTACCATGTCATGGTCATGTCTGTACCACTACCATGTCATGGTCACGTCTGTACAACCACCATGTCTTTGTCACGTCTGTAGTACTACTACCATGTCATGGTGACATCTGTACCACTACCATGTCATGGTCATGTCTGTACTACTACTGTATCTTTGTCATGCCTGTACCACTACCATGTCCTAGTCAAGTTTGTCATGAGTTAGGATCCTTAACTCTCTTGTAATGTCAGAGATCCTGGTAGCTGAAAGACAACTCACTGTAACCCACAGCTTCTCCAGCCTTGTGAGTGGCAAGTCTGTGTATCTGACAAAAGAGTTGCCTGTCACCAAAACATTTCTGCTGTTACGGAGGCCCATTTGGAATGTTTCTGCTGACTGAATCATTGTGGTGGATAATAATGAGGTGCATGAGTGGCCTGATCTTTAAGACTTTATATCTTCTCATTTCTAGGAGACTTTGGGAAGGATTTTTTAGAGCCTCAGCACAAGATATGTTGGTGTGATTAGACTGTCGTACAGGTGTATGAAGCTCAGAAGGCAGGTTTTTATGTGACAGATTAATTAGATATTTACACCTCTCACAGGTGGAATTATTATTTCATTACAGCCTAGGACACAGTTATCTAACTGACAAAGAAAGGAGACATGCTGTAAAAAATAATCGAAATTTCCAGGGCAAATTTCCTACTGCTAACCGTGAACAACGTGGTCTATTTTTTTCAGCTGCTTCTGTATATAAGGAGACCACGATAATTTCAGAGGCAGCATTTAATAACCTCATTTTATTATTTGGTCACGCACAGGATCATAGGATGTTACTAAGCTATTGGCCCTGAGGCCCTTATAAGCCCAGCCAAGAGTTTAGCCCATGCATAGACAAATCAGCACATAATGCTCCTGTCCAGCAGGGACATGGGTGGAATCCCAGGGATATAGTTTCTGTTTCCCATCCAGTTATTCAGATTGTGCTTAAAAAGGGGTAAAGAGGTACTCTGCTTGATGTGGAGAGGGAGTCTATTCCATAGATGAGAGAGTCTCTGGGACTCAAATCTGGCCCAGCCAACAAGTCTTGTTGATGTCAGAGATCAGGTTGAGACCAAATGTGCAGGTTACTCGAGTGGAGCTTTACTTGCGGATATGCAGCAGTCCCATCAAGGTGGGGTCCATGATCACCTTGTATGCCAGACAGAGGTCACCTCTGAGGAGTCTGTATGAAACTGAGTAGAGGGATAGGGCCTTTAGCCTGTGTATGGTAGATGTTTGAGGTTCTGGATTCTCTTGGTTAGGAACCTCTGTGAGCTCTCCAGCTGCTGCATGTGCTTTGTGAGGTACATGCCAAAAAGTGCGTTGCATTCCATAATGGGCCTTATAAGGGAAGAATACAGGGATGTTATGACCTGCTTATCCCTGGATGAGCTATCCTTACTTATGCGGTGGGCCATGTAGAAGGCTTTCCGTACCACGGAAGCAACATGGTGGTCAAAAGTCAGGCTGCTATCAACCTGGATGCCCAAATCCCTCACGACTGATAGAGTGCTTAGGACATTGTTTTTAATGTGATAATTTGTGGGGACATCACTCTCCCCAAAGGGGATGATGATGTATGTTTTGGTATTCAGCTTGAGGCCATGTTTCTGGCACCAGTCATTTGTCTGAACGAGACCCTCTTGGAGGATGTCCACATCACTAGGGGAAATGATGACAGCACCCAGCTTGCAGTCATCTGCAAACTTGGTCAGCCATAGCCCACTGGTTTTGGCCTGCACCTCAAAAAAAGTATATCCCAAATAACAGAGGCCCCAAGACCGAACCCTGGGGTACACCGCTTGTTACAGTCTACTGCTTGAGGTGGGTTCCCCTATTTTGACTACGTGGGTTCTATCAGTGAGCCAGTTTGCTACCCATCTGGTAACATATGAATTGATGCCTAGTTGAGAGAGTTTATCTATTATGACCAAGTGGGGAATAGTGTCAAAGGCTTTGGCCATGTCAAGGTAGGCGGTGTGCACCATCTTCCCCTCATCCATAGCTTTGGTGACTGTCTCAAAGAAGTCGACCAAATTTATCAGACATGACCTCCTCTTGATGAAGCCAAACTGTGTGGGATCAAGTGTTTGGAGGTTGCCAATGTCCTTGTTAATGAGGTCCATGAAAATCCGTTCCATGGCCTTGCAGATCAGGCTAGTTAGGCTAATGGGTCTATAATTTCCCGGATCAGTGGACACTCCACCTTTGCGCAAAAACATGACAGTGGCTGTCCTCCACTCAGCTGGGATGAAGCCAGTACTCAGGCTTTGGTTGAATAGGGTGCCTAATGGTGCTGCAAGTTCCTGCCTGAGTTCAAGCAGGATGCAGCCTGTAATGTTATCAGGTCCCATGGAGGCTGTATTTTTTGCCTTTGAGAGAGCAGTGATGACCTGTTCAATTGATATAAGGGGAAGGGGTCAGGTACTGGGGATGTCTTGATTTACTGATGGGGGGACAGGGGGGTAAGGTTTTCACTGAATCTGTCAGCTAGCAAGTTTGCTATATGTATGGCTTTTGTATATATGGTGTCCTTGACCACCAGCTCTGAAGAGATCTGGGTGCTTCCCTTGAGATTGCGGACATATGTGAAGAAGGCCTTATGACTGCTCTAGTAGATGTTGCCAATTTGGACTCGAAGTTTGCTTTGGAGGATTTCACTAGTGCTCTTATTTGCTTGTTCAGGCTAAGGAGACATCGCTTCCAATTGGGCACCTGCTCGTTCTTTGTCTTGGACAGCAATTTTTTTCCTTTTGTTATAGAGTTTATTTATTGGAGATGTCCACCAGACAGGTTTACTCTTCCTTGCGGAGGATGACTTAGTCCTGTTGGGTATTCCTGATTCCATGCATCTATATAAATACTCGTATAATGCTTTGGTGTAGTTTTGGATATTGGTGCCAGTTCCTCCAGGGGGGGGGAGGCTGTGAAACTGTTTATACCATCCCTCAGGAGTCTGTAATCAGCTTTGGAGAGGTTTTATGTCTGATCCTAGCTAGAGGGGGTTTGGGGGAGATGGTGACTTTGGATGGCGCAGTGGTGCAGCGGTGTCATTGTCGCCTCACAGCAAAAGGTTCTCCAGTTCGATTCTCAGCTGGAGTGCCTTCTGTGTGGAGTCTGCATGTCCTCCTTGTGTTTGTGTGGGTTTCCTCCGGGTGGTACAGTTTCCTCCCATGTTGTAAAGACATGCGTCTGGAGCATTTCACCCTGGGCCACCGATGAAAAACAGCTTTGTTCCAAGTCGGACTTTCCCAGTAAACAAATGTTAAATAAATAAAAAATAATAATAAAGTGACCGCTTAGTGGTCGGATCTTACCAGGGAGGATGATACTATAGAGATGCTGCAGTGGTTACTCATGTTGGTTAATACCAAGTCCAAGATGCTGTCAGCCCTTGTGGGGGTATCGTCTAGCTGTGCCAAGACATTTGCATTGACAAAATCAATGAATCTCTGGGCATTTGTGTTCTGGCATGAGTAGTTCTTCTAGTCTATGCTTGGGAAGTTAAAGTCACCCAAGATCAGGGTAAAAGGCTGAATCTTGATGGCTTCGAACAGGTTCAAATAAGTGGATTGAGTCAAATTTGGGGGCCGGTAGCTAGCTATGATTTGAATAGGGGTCTTTGTCAATGGTTAACTGCACCTGGAGTGTCTCCTGTGTGTCATACTGTTGGACCACCCTGGAGGTGTGTATGTCTTTAATGTATATTGAAACTCCACTTCCTTTGGCTTTACTGGCCACAGTTTGGGGTCTGAATTTAAGACAGGATGAGTAACCAAGTAAGGCTGGGGTGCTCTCCACAGCCTTGAACCAGGTCTCTGTGACTGCACAGATTTCAGCATTCTCCAGGTTAGGAATGCTTGCAATGAGTGCAGTTTCATGTTTAGACTCTTAGCATTTAGCAGCATGACCTTTAATTTGTGTTTTGTTGAAAAAAGGCACTATAGGGGAGGCAAGAGCCTTTGCCAGAAACCTGAAGCCCAGGTAAGATAAATCCAGGTCATCTTTGGCAAAGCATCGTGGTCTGTTGATTATATCTGCCCAGGCTGTCAGGTACTGAATCCCCCTGGAATGACACCAGAAACTCAGCTAATTGTTAAAATCAATCATTTTCTGTATGTATTGGGGCATCATTCTGGGTGATGGTAGAATGCTGCTTAAGTCTAGGAACACACCTGCCTGGGACACATAATCAGTGAGCTCAATCATGTCTCACTTCATATAGTCCAGAGAGGTATGTCTCAAGTTATTCACGCCAACATGGACTATGACAGAGTCATAACAGTACCTGTTGTTGAGAGACTTGAGTGCGTGTGTTATATGGTGGATTCTGGCACCTGTCAGACAACTAACCATGATTTTCTCCTTATCCATCCTGGTGAGAGGCACATCTGTGTGTCTCACAGTGGAGTCTCCTATGACAAATATGTTGGGTTTATGGTGAATCCTTAGTGGTTGTGAGGCACAGGTGTGTAGATTATGCATGATATGTGGTGTGGAGGGCTATGGAGATCGTGTGTGTTTCTGTCTCGGAGGTCTCCTTTGTTTGGGTATGTTTATGTGGAGGACCTCTGCATATGTAGGTGTGTGTTGTGTAGGTGTGGGTGGTGGTTGAGGTGCAGTCATTGTGTTGACAACCTTTTCAGTGTCAGATATACTGGCTTGAGGGGGAGGGAGCTTGGACAACAGGTTCCTAATGTAATTGCGTTTCTCACAGATTGTGTTCATAGGTGGTGGTAGTAGATGGTTGTCCGTGTACATGAGGCAGTTGCTACACAGTCTCAGGATGCCCATATCAAACAAACTGGCAGGAGAAACTGTAGGAAATTGTCCATCCATATTTGTCAGAATCTGAGGGAGAAATGCCAGGGAAAGCTATGGGGTGGGCCTAAAGCCCAAGTGCTTAAACCAAAACTTAGAGCTTAGAATAATACTTAACGATTTAGACAGGCTATAAACAAGTAGTAATAAATGCAACAGAAAAGATGCAGTTGAACACTTTAGCGAACAGGCAGCAAGTAGCAGGAAAAAGCAAAGCAACATGAAGTAACAGAGCAGATGAAAGAAACAAAAATTAGAAGAGTATAAGCAGCTGAATAAAGTGTCATCTTTGTGCTCAGTTCAGGTGCACTTTTGATGGAAGACCCATCCTCAATCCGCCCTTTCATTTATTTGTGATGGAGTGAGGGCTTGGGAAGGGCAGGTTATTTTTACCTGTGCATGGAACAGACGCTATGTATCCAATGTGCATAGCACCTGTTCCATGCATGGATGTTATGTATGCGATGTACAAGTGATAATATGACAGGTCATTTTTTGGTCATTTTATATAGGTGTGTGTGTGTGTGTGTGTGTGTGTGTGTGTGTGTGTGTGTGTGTGTGTGTGTGTGTGTGTGTGTGTGTGTGTGTGTATTATACATATGTATATATATATATATATATATATGGCTCCCTATCAGATCACCGAAGTTTCAAAACTCCGAAGACCATAAGGCCAAGACCATATCTCTGAAGTTTTGAAACTCCTAACACTTAGTACTGGGATCACCATACAGCAAGGAACATGGGATTTGCCCCATTTCCTCACTGTCGTGCAATCTCAGAGTTGGTATATTTAAGTAGCAGGGGGTTTGGGGGGCTTGCTCCCCTGCAAAAACATACAGGTAAGTTGTTTTGTTTTATTTTCTTGTGTTTTATTTTTGTTTCGGAGTTTCAAAACTTCAGAGATATGATCTTGGCCATTGGCCATATGGTCTTCGGAGATCTGACAGTGATCCATAGATATATATATATATATATATATATGGGTCTACTTCTACTTACCAAATTTAGACTTCTCCAAAACATAAATCATAGACAAGACTTCACCGAAACTTCAATAAACTGAAACCACAGACTACCGAACTTCTTTCCCTGGAAAATGAACCACTTGGCCACCAGGGTGAACTTTGCTCTTTTCCCCAGTATAGTGCGATCATGGAGTTGGTATATTTAGTTAAGGGGGATGTAGTGGGTGAAGCCTCCCACTTGGGTGGGTTTCATTTCTTTCCATTGACTTATTTTCCCTGGTGGCCAAGTGGTTCTTTTCCCAGGGCAAGAAGTTTGACAGTCCGTGGTTTCAGTTTAATGGAGTTTCTGTGAAGTCATGTCAGCAATTTACTTTTTGGAGAAGTATAAACTTGGTAAGTAGAAGTAGACCCATATTACACATATATAAATATTTATATATAGGCACACTTCACAGACAAGCAAGCATATGTATGTGTGTGTACATAATATGTATATGTATAAACATAATATTAGACGGCACACTAGTTCAGCAGTCAGAGTTGCTACCCCCACCACCACTTGGTCTGGTCCTACAGGTTGGCTCTCATTTGGTTGCCTTCTATGTGGTATTTATATGTCATACATGTGCTTGTCTGGTTTTCGTTCATACCTCAGAGAATGGTGGACTGGAATTCCCCTACGTTGGCTTTAGGTGTGCACATAGGGTCTATATCACAAAGTCAATTGATAAAAAGAGTGAATGCTCGTATTCTGAACACTAAAAGCTGAAAGCAGTAAATGTCAAACACACGAAACAGCAATTTTTTTCCCAGGAAAAATAAAAAATCGCTGCGCCACAAAAAGAAAAATCCAAAGACAAAATAAAGTGGGGGCTTTGCCCCCCACACCCCCCCTACTTAAATATACCAACTCAGAGATCACACCACAGTGAAGGAAATGGCAAAGTCCCGAAAACGGCCCAGTGATTGTTTTTCCCCCTGGGAAAAAATCACTGTTCCATGTGTTCATCATTCACTGCTTTCAATTTTTAGTGTTCAATATAAGAGCGTTCACTCTTTTTACAGTTCGACTTTGTGAGATAGACCCTGCATATATGGGGGGGGGTGCACACGTGCATCTTGAAGCAGAGTGGTGGTGCCTCACTTAGAATTAGTTTGTCTGTCTTGTGCCCAAAGGCTAGCGTGTACTCCCACTCCACTGTGATCCGGAACTGGATTAAGCAGACAACTGGAGAATGGCTGAATAATTTGTACATCTGTGTGTATATGCATATATATATGTATGTGTGTGTATGTGTATGTGTAAACACATGCAAACATACAAAGTTTTATATATATATATATATATATATATATATATATATATATATATATGGATATGTACACACACACACACACACACACACACACACACACACACACACACACACACACACACACACACACACACACACACACACACACACACACACACACACACACACACCTGCGCGCACATGCACACACACTCATAGGTTCACAGGTATATACTAGGCCAATGACCACTAAGGCCCTTATAAGCCTAGCCATGCATCTCAAATGTAACCCACAAATTTGATTTATATAAGGGGTGATTTACTGATTGCCTCTGTCCATAAGAGACACAGGTGCCAGACCAGGGGTGAATTTCTGATTACCGAACCAGTGGTCCAAGTTGCACTTAAATAGGGACAGGGAGGAGCTCTGTTTCACATGGATGGGGATCCTGTCCCAGAGAATGGGAATTGTGTGGGAAGCATATCTGTCTCTCCAACATGTCCTATTTATGTCACAAGCAAAATTTAGGTCTTTTAGCCTAGTAGTTCTGATGCTGTTTGTTTTGTGGATGTGCAAAAGGTTCATCAAAACAGGGTCCAGTGATGCTTTGCATGCCAGGAAAAGAGCACCTCTCAGAAGCACGTATGACACCAAGTAAAGAGACAGGGTTTTGAGATCAGTGTAGGACATTTTGTTTACTCCCTGTACTTTTTTGAAATGAACCTTTGTGGATGTTCCAGTTGCTGCATGTGTCTGGTCAGGCACATGCTGAAGGGACATTATACTCTATGGTGGGTCTGATGAGGGACGAGTACATTGGTATGATGGCGTCTCTGGACCTAGATGCCATGCCCTTGCTTATAAAGTCAGCAACATAGAATGATTTTCTTACTACCTTGGATATATGTTGGTTGAATGCTAAGCTACCATCTACATGAGTTCCCAGATCCCTGACTAGTGAATCGACTTTTAGAGGTGTTTTATTGATGATGTGGTTACCCAGGGTAGCCGACTTCTCAAAAGGTATTATAATGCTTTTCTTGATATTGAGTTTTAAGCCATGGCTTTGGCACCAAGCATTTGGTTTGGACCTTCTTGAAGTGTGTTCTCATCTTGGGGGGATTGAATGACTGCTTCCAGTTTGCAATCATCTGCAAACTTGGTTAGCCAGAGGCCTTTGACATTGGCTTTGATATCTGAGAAGTAGATGCCAAAGAGGACTGGGCAACTGGGCCCAGCACAGAGCCTCATGGGACTCCACTAGCGACTGTCTTTTTTGTGGAGGTAGCTTCACTTATTTAAACTTCCTGGGTCCTATCAGTGAGCCAGGTAGCTATCCAGCATGTTATAAAGGGGTTTAAACTTAGTTCTGTAATTTTGCTGACAATGTCTGAGTGGGGTATTGTATCAAATGCTTTAGCCAGATCATGGGAAGCAATAGGCACCATTTTCCCCTCATCCATTGCCTAAATGGGCTTTATAAAGAAATCCGCCAGAGTCAGTAAGCATGACCTTACTTTTACAAAGCCAAACTGGAATGGATCCAGTGTCCGGAGGTCTCCTATGTCTTTGTTGATAATTTTTGTGTTAATTCTTCCCATGGCTTTACAAATAAGACTAGTCAGACTAATGGGTCTGTAGTTTCCAGGATCTGTTGAAGGTCCTCCCTTATGAAGGGAGATGACTGCCGCAGTCCTCCATTCATGTAGCACAAACACTGTCATAATTTAGACTGTTCAGGTGGCATTCTGGGATATTACTGGGGACACTGGGGCCATGTTATTGGCTTCAGCGAGTATAGTCAGTACATGCCCCCTAGTTATAGTTGAAGGGGTTATGTTTGAGGATATTTTTCGCGTGATGGTTGGGGGTGAAGGGGGGGCTAAAGTTGGAACTACATTTTTCTGTTAACAGGTTCACTATATCAGTAGGCTCGGTCAATGTGGTATCATTAATGACCAGTTCAACACATTGCTGTGTGCTGCCCTTGAGGTTTCTGACATAGCTAAAAAAGGCCCAATGGTCATCTTTCACCTGAGATGCTATCTTAACTTCAAAGTTGGCTTTGCTTGACCTAATTAGTTTGATGAGAGGGTTTAGTAGTTATGGGAATCACCCTATCTGATTTTGCCATAACTTTTCTCCCTTTTGTTGTATATCCTGTTTAATTTGGGATACCACCAGGGTGGTTTGTTTCTGGGGCTAGTCCTGAGCTTACGTCTGGTAGGTACAGCAGCCTCTGTGCAGTACAGAGTTTCTTAGAACCATTTAGCATTAGCTGCTGTGTTCTCTGGGTTTGGAGGGGCAATGAATTTTGACAAACCATCACTTAATAAAAGGTAATTTGCCTTGGAATAATTATTGACTGTTAATGTTTTTAATGAAATTATGGAGTTGATTCTGATTTTGAAGGAGACAGCTTTATGGCTGACCTTTACTAGGGAGGATGAGACATGGGGGGGTGCAGCAATTTCCCATATTTGTGAGCACAACGTCCGGTATGTTGGTGCCTCTAGTGGGCATATTTACTATTTGGTCGAGGGTGTTTGTATTTACAAAAGTCAAGGAATCTCTGTGCCTATAGATCAGATGCTGTGTAGGATCCCCAGTCTCTAGAGGGGTAATTAAAGTCTCCCATGAGTGTCGTGTTAAGCTCATAGGTTCATAGAAGGTTACTAGGCTAATGGCCCTAGGGCCTTTACAAGCCTAGCCATTGTAATAAAAAAAAAAAAAAAAAAAACCTGAGTACCCTTATTGAGTTTGGTGGTCATTTTTAACAGAGCGATTCCAATATCAGCACTGACTGCCCCTGTCAATGAGGGACACAGGAGCCACCCTCAGGGAGAATTTACAGTCACCCATCCATTTGTCAAGACTGAGCTTGAATAGGGTCATTGAGGAGCTGTGATTCACATGAAGTGGGAGCTTATTCCAGAGGAGTGTCACTCTGTGGGAGACATATCTGTCTCTCCAGCATGCTCTGTTAATGTCACAGGCTAGGTTGACGTCCCTGGAGCACGTTACTCTTGTCACAACTGATTTGTGGATGTGCAACATTTCCATCAGGGCAGGGTCTGAGACTGCTATGTACATCAGGCACAGGTCACCTCTCAGCAGCCTGTATGATACAGAGTACAGGGCTTTCAATCTTTCCATTTATGTTATGTTTTGGAGGTCCTGGATTCTTTTGGTTAGAAACCTCTGTGGTCTCTCCAGTTGCTGCAAGTGTCTAGTGAGATGCATACAGATGGCAGCATTGTACTCAATTAGTGGTCTAATAAGAGTCGACTACAGCGGAGCTATAACCTCCCCGTTCTTGGATGTGATGCCTTTATTTATGAGCTCCACAATGTAGAATGCTTTTCTTACTACTGCTGATACATGGTGATTGATGTTTGGGTTGCTATCAACCTGTGTTCCCAAGTCACGTACCAATGAATTTGAGCTTAGAGGGGTGCTATCTATATCATAATTAGCAGGGGCTACTTTTCCGCAGGGCATAATGAGGCATTTTTTGGGTTAAGTTTTAGTCCGTAAGTCTGGCACCAACCATTTGTCTGTGTCAGGCCTTTCTGTAATATGTTAACATCGTTGGGGGACTCTATGATTGCGACCAGTTTACAGTAATTTGTAAACTTGGTAAGGCACAGCCTATTTCCATTTGCCTGGACTTCAGAGAAATAGATTCCAAACAGTAGAGGGTCCAGCACAGATTCTTGTGGTATCCCACTGGTCTACTGGTGGAGGTGAACTCCCCAACTTTGACAGTGTGCATTCTGTCTGTGAGTGAGCTGGCTACCCATCTAGTAACATACCAGTTAGTCTCCAGCTGGGAAAGTTTCTCTATGATATCCTGAATGGGGGATTGTGTCAAAGGCCTTGGCTAAATCAAGATAGGTGGTATGTACAGTTTTACCCTTGTTCAGGGCTTTAGTGACATTCTCAAAGAAGTCCACCAGGTTTAATAAGCAAGATCTACACATGACAAAACCAAAATGGGTGGGGTCAAGAGTTTGAAGGTTGCCTATGTCCTTGTGGATAACTCCATGATGATTCTTTCCATGGCCTTGCAGATAAGGCTGGTCAGGCTTATGGGCTGATAGTTCCCAGTGTCAGTTGCTGGACCCCTTTGGGTAAGAAGAACACTGTTGCAGTTCTCCACTCTGTCAGGACAAAGACAGTTCTCAGGCTGAGGTTAAACAGAGTGCTGAGTGATTCTGCTAGGTCATGTTTTAAATTCTTTAGTGAGCATGCTGGGATGTTATCTAGTCCCATAGGGGCCTGGTTTTTGGCCTTGGAGAGTGCCCATATGACCAGTTCTTTGGACACACTCGGTAGAGGACTGGTGACAGGAATGCTTTGGGGTATGTCTAGTGGGGACAGAGGGGTGAAGTTATTGCCAAATCTCTTGGCTAGCAGGTTGGTGATAACTTCAGGTACACTATGAGTGGTACCGTCCACTATAAGTTTGGCACACAGCTGGGCATTCTCTTTTAGGTTTCAGATGTAGCTAAAGAATGCATTATGGTTGTCTTTAGCTATAGATGCTAATTTAGCCTCATACCTAGAGTTAGAGGACTTAAAAAGCCAACTAATTTGCTTATTCAAGCTGTGGAGGTTATTCTTCCTTTATTGAGTAAGCTCTCTCCTGTTCTCATATATCAGTTTCATTCTTTTGTTGTATATCTTATTTATACTTACAGTCCCCCAGGGTGGCTTGTTTTTATGGGAAGACCTAGTTTCGTTCCTGTTGGGTACAGCCAAGTCAATGCATTTGTTTAAGTGGTTATTTAGGGCATTTGTGTATTCCTCTGCATCAGAGTCATTGTTGGCTATGTTGGCACAGGCTTCAAAACTTTTTATCACTTCACTTAGTAAGCAACCGTTTGCTTTGGAGAAAATTTTCAGTTTTTTTTTACTTCTGTGGGGGTGTTAAGTTTGATCTTTACTTCAAACAAGACATATTTATGATCTGACCTTACCAGGGAGGGCAACAAACAGGGTGTAGTTCAGTGACCCCCCCCCAATGTTGGTGAGTACTAGGTCCAGGACATTTGAGCCCCTAGTGGGAGGTGTTGACCAACTGTTCCATGGCATTTGAATTAAAGTGGATGAACCTAGTAGCAATCATGATAGTACTCACGCACGATGGCCAATCAATGGAAGGATAGTTGAAATCTCGCATGACCAAGGTGTTTAACTGTATACTGAGTGACTCTAGCAAGTCCAGGTAGGTGGTGTGTTTCTCCTGGTTTACACTGGGGGACCTGTAGCTAGTGATGATGTGTAAAGGTATTTTATCTATAGTTAATTGGACCTTAAGTAGCTGAAGAGAGTCATACTGTTTCACCATAGGTTCATAGGTGTGACTAGGCTAATGGCCCTGGAGCCTTTACAAGCCTAGTTCATAGAAGTGTCCTGGCACTGTATCACCTGTTAGTTCCCAGTGTCTCTATCAAGTAGAGCCACTGGAGTAATCCCCAGGCTGGACTTGATAGAGGCACGGGAATCTAACGTCGGGTGGCATGATGCCCGGGCACTACAGGCATGATGCCCGTCTCAGGACGTATTTGGATTTAATGAAGATGGATACCACCGTAGGTTCTTTCATGGTCGTTCAGGGGTCTAAACGTGCGAAAGGCACTGTAGCCTTATACAGCCGGGGTACTCTCAGTGGCCTTGAACCAGGTCTCAGTGACTGCACAAACATCAGCATATTCCAAGGTAAGAAGTGCTTCCAGAGACTGCAGTTTACTGTTTAACCTCCTAGCATTAAGCAGTAAGACCTTCCGTTTGCTTTTAGTGGATTTCTTTACATCAGAAGTTTTGTAGTTGGGACCTTGCATAAAAAAGGCACTATAGGGGAGGCAAACGTCTTTGGCAGTATCTGAAGGACTTGAGGAGACAAGTGAAGGCCACCTCTAGCAAAGCAGCGTGGACTGTCAACCATGTCTTCCCAGGCAGACAGATACTGGCTCCCACTGCAGTGAAACCAGAAGCTAAAAGCGTGGATATCTACACCAGTGTTTCCGGTTGTTTTTTTGAAACCAGAAGCTAAGCCAAATATTGAAATCAATCATTTTCTTATTTGTACTGTGTCATCATTCTAGGTGAAGGTAGAATGCTGCTTAGGACAATGGACATAACTGCCTGGGACACAATTTGAGAGTTCAGTCATGTCTCTCTTCATATAGTCTAGAGAGGTACATCTCAAGTCATTCACTCCAACATGTACTATGACAGAGTCATAACGGTAATTGTTGCTCAGTGACTTGAGTGCATGTGTAATTTGACAGATCCTGGCAGCTGACCGTGACCTTCTCCTTGTTCAACCTGGTGAGGGGGACATCTGTGTGTCTCGCTATAAAGTCTCCTATAACCAGAATAGTTGGTTTTGAGGTGTTTTCCCTTACAGGCTTAATTGCTGAGACACTAATATGTGTGTTATTGTGTGTGGTGGTGGATTCTATTTGTGTACCAG